>NC_055688.1:4492527-4745027 GCF_017639745.1 Melanotaenia boesemani
CTCTAGAAGTTCTCACCTGTCTGTTTCAAGTGGTTCAAGAAGTTCTCACTTGTCTGTGCCAGGTGGTCCTAGAGGTTCTCACCTGTCTGTCTCAGGTGGTTCTGGAAGTTCTCACCTGTCTGTATCAAGTGGTTCTAGAAGTTCTAACCAGTCTGTCTCAGGTGGTTCTGGAAGTTGTCATCTGTCTGTCTCAGGTCGTTCTGGAAGTTCTCAGTTGTGGTTCTCAGGTGGATCTAGAAGTTCTCAGCTGTCAGTCTTAGGTGATCCTAGAAGTTCTCACTTTTCTGTGTCAGGTGTTTCTAGGCCTTCTCAGCTGTCAGTCTCAGGTGGTTCTAGAAGTTCTCACTTTTCTGTGTCAGGTGTTTCTAGGCCTTCTCAGCTGTCAGTCTCAGGCGGTTCTGGAAGTTCTCACCTGTCTGTGTCAGGTGGTTCTGGAGGAGATAAACAACATGTGTGGATGCTGAGACTTCTTGCTGTGACAGCAGTAAAGATATTTCCAGTTTCTCTCTGTACCAGAACCAGGTTCTGTGTGTCAGTGGCTCAGAACTCAGCTTATTTTAACAGAGATTCCAGAGGAAATGCACCAGCAGGTAAATTCCGATTTTGTGCGACATTTCTAACACAGATGTGCTGCAGCTCTTTGATGTATGAGGACCCAACAGCCTTATTGCTCAGACCACTTAAACTAATTACAAAATAGTATGACTGAACTGTAATATGTAACATCAACTTTATATAACTTAATTTTAATGCAGTTAATATTATTAATATTCTTAAGTCAGACAGATATTCTCTGAAGAACAAAATTTTGAAAAAATTTTTAAACCGATTTTGAATGAATGGAAATAATGTGCTAGGAATCAGTGAAGTAGTCCTAGAATTTAGTAATGTAATCCTAGGTGATAGCAATGTTACATTACTACTGCCCAGGGCTACTTTACTAATTCTTAGGACTACATTATGTAGTCCAGTGGTTCCCATCCTATTTTCCTCAGGAACCCCCTTCATGCATTTACCAAAACGCCATGAACCCCCTGCCCCACCCTGGGCTATAACCATGCTGGTTTTATGCTTTCAAAAGTGAGATTCTCACCATAAAAAATGTAATCTGGCCAAGTCCTTCAATAAAGCGGGTGGCAGTGGCTCAGGCAGTAGAGCAGGTTGTCCAATGACCAGAAGGTTGGCGTTTCCATTCCCACTCCCGCAGTCATCTGTCGTTGTGTCCATGGGCAAGACACTTAACCCTCCTTGCCTCCAGTGTTGGCATCACTGGTGAATGAATGTTCGGTGATGGTGGGAGAGGCCGTAGGCGCGGACTGGCAGCCACGTTAATTGCAATGGCGCTGAATGTTCAAAGCCTCAGGGACCACCTGTGCTCTTTGAGGGATGTCCATGAGGATTCCCAGACCCTAGGTTGGGAACCAGCAGTAAATCCTTCACTATAAACCTCCTTCATCTCCATGGAAACCAGCAGGCCCTTCATGATTAATTTCAAACAAAGGCAGAGTCATAGGAGAACACATTAGACGAGTTTTTAGAGCTGGAATCAAACTTTTCATCACAAACAGTAACAGCAAGACATGATTTCTGGTTCTGGCTGCTAGCTCCAGAGTTTCTGTCCCACAGTGATGAGACAGACATCTTTGTAACCAGCAGAGTCTCTGCTGTCATGTGACTCCTTGTTTGTGCGGAGAAATTAGCAGAAGCTCTAAAGTGGACAGAGCTGTTCTCGTGGTTTTCTTGCATTCACATATAACTGCTTGGGGTTTAAACTGTTTGGTTTGGATGCCGATGCCTGTAGAGCCTTTTACTAGCTGAGTTTCTCCCCGTCATATTGCTATGCTACATGTTAGCATTGCTGCTTCCTGGTGGCTGCAAACATCTTCTGTGCTGTAGGATCTCATGCTGCCTCCTGTGAAGGGGGTCTGTGATGAAGAGGTTACTTGTGCTCATTTACGCAAGTTTCAAAATCTTAATTTTTTCTTTAGGCAATAAGTTGGCATATATGTTTTTAGCATAGCATTTTTGTTAGATTTGACAGTGTGCTTGGAAAAATAAACATGATTTGTTTCTTCATGCACAATATGATGCATGACAGAAGATGATAATGTAAAAATCTTTTTGTTTAAGCAGGTCTCCATCAGAAGAGCACAGAGATGAATGATCCATCAGAGTTTAAATGATAATCTTCACCTCAGAGATGTAGACCTCCAACATGGCGACAGCAGGGTGCGTAACCTCAGACCCCTCTTTATTGGCCCCAATATATTTCTAGACTGGTGGGAGTGGATTTTTGGATGGGTGGTGTGTGTCGGTGTGTGTTCAGGGCTCTTTGTGGGTCACTGTAATGTTGTGGGTTCAAGCGCAGCTCTCAGCCCTCAGCTGGATGTCATCCCCACTCTGCCTGCCAGGCTTCAGCTCAGCTAACCTTTGCCTACGGTGGGGCTACAGGGTCAATATGGTGTTTTACCAACAGGAAAGTGATTCTCCGCAGCTGTCAACATCTATCAGCCTCAATCACGTGCACACACACACAGCTGCACACACACACTCATGAAAACACAGACACACAGGGGTTGGCTACTCATAAAGCCGTAAACAACAGAAAATGGTATGTAGCTGAAAAAGTGTCAGCTCAATTGGATTCTGCAAACACTGCTCTGTTTTTTCACAGCTTCTTTATTTTCTCTGTCCAGGTTGATATGTCTTCTATCTCCTCAGCTCGCCTCCAGGTTTTTACTCCCTCTAAAGGCTATCTGAGCGGCTGATGCTTATGGCTCTGTGTTTTTCCCCTTTTTACTCACCACAACCATTTTCTGTCTTTTCTCTGCTGAGGATGTGAGGACCTGTAATGGACAGACATTTTACAGTTTGACCAAATCGGCTGAATGGATCTCTGCAAGATATTTAAATCAACCAGACTTTCATTAAAAATCACACATGGGCAGTAATAATACAAGCAGAGGATCGTTCAAATACATGAGACAGGAAGAGAGACGTTACATGTAATCTGATCCTCAGGATAAACAATTTTCCAGCATTGTTAAAACATTTTTGTGCAGAAGAAGAAATTAATAATAAGTAAAAAAAAAAAAAAAAAGCTCCGGTCTCTATTAGTCCAATCAGGTGCTAGTATAGACATAATATGTTTAATAAAAACCCAGTAATGAAGATGTGATTCAGTACAGGTGGAAATGATGGATCAGTCATGGCCCATAATAACCTCTTCACAGCTACATTTATTTACACCTATATAAAAAGAAATATCTAGATAAATAAACTAAATAAATAAATAAGGACAAAATAACAAAATGAAAAATGACAATTGAATATTAAATAAATCAATAACAATTAAATATGAGATAAGTAATATTTAAAATAAAAAAATACATAAACAACAGCTGATAAAATAAATAAATAAAATAAATTATATAAAAAGAAATAAAACAAAACAAAACAAATGTCAGAAGTTTAATTATCCTTCTAGCCAGGGCTGATCATCCATGCCCTGGATGATGTACATGCTCACAGCTGTTACCTAGTGTGCCTCTAGAGAGAGTGTGGCGCCACCGGAAGCTCAAAACGCTTGCCGATCACGTGGTCCATGTAGCCTCCAAAAGTTCCAGGAAGTGCTTGGCGGCCAATACAAAATAATAAGAAAACTACGATAATCGGTAAATAATGATCAATGAAGGCTTTGCTTTGCAATATTTTTATAGTTGTGTTTATTGATATGAATCATCAAAGGTTTACTAAACCTGTATGACATCAACAGCAATGTAAATCATAATATTTTCTGTTTTTTTAACTTTATCTTTCAGACTGAGGCATACCAACAGGTGACGACAATGATTTACCAAGTGACTACACAATAAATCTAGGCTCACAGCATAATGATAACTGTTCTTACTGGAAATCTATATCCAATAAATATAATTTAGATCCCCAATTCATTTCAAATAAATGGGTTATCTATTCTTACTTATTAGTATCTACTTGTGTGAATTGCTTTTAAGTCTTAAGACTTATTTTGACTGAGGCAGACTGACTCACAATATAATGTGTTCTTACAGAAAATCCATGGCAAATAAATAAAATTTTGATTTCAATTCATGGAAAATACATGGCTTTCTATCACTATTTGTTAACTATCCCAAGACTTACTCCCTACATATACATAACAAATCTGACAAACACCCTTTGTTTTCCAAATGCATTTAATACCTAAAAGAATTCCTTTACAATAAAACTCGACTAGATCAGCATGTCTAGCCATTTCTTTTCTCTGCTATGCTTGAATACAGTCTTCACCATGGTATGCTGTGCTGCATGGGGATGCTCCAATTGCTCAGAGAAAGGCGTACGTATGTATGGCTTCCCCAAAGACAGGGACAGAAGGAAAATATGGATGGCCAAAGTCAGCAGGATACATTTGACCACCATCAGGGACTGTGAAAACAAAAAAATATGTGAGGTAATCATATTAAAACAATGCATTTACACATTTTCAAAGACCATATCATTGGGAAGTTTATTTTTAAATTAAACACATCACAGGGAGATTTATATGGTTGAGGTTGCAGAATATAGAAAAAAAGACAGGAAACAACACTTACAGTATAAGTGGCCAAACCAGGAAGGTGAAGAAGAACAGTATCCCAGTTAACGTCAGGCAACCCCAGAACTGATAATACAACATAATTAATATATAATAGTAAAATATATAGTGAATATATATGACTGAACTTTTCACCCTGCAATATCAAATGACAGCCCTAATATTGTATAGTTGTATGGGCTGTACTATTCCACAAAATAGCTCACTTTCTAGTTATTATGTAAAATGAACGGTGTAATTATTGGCCTGGCCTATAGTCATGAAAGTGTGAAATGCGGTGGTCACACATTATGACCCACATACAGAATCATCTTCATATCTTTGTCCATAATTCCACAGCCTTATAAATATATTAAAATTAAATAAAAATGTAACTACAATCGCTCTCCCTACATATTAACCTCGCTATCAACGGTGTTGGATCAATTTATATTGACGAACAGAATTTACATTCATCAGCCTGTGGCATCTGCTGCTATCAGTGTGCTAGCATAAACTTTTATCGGTTTATAATCTCTAAATATATTAATCTAGACGGTGACAATCCGTCAACATATTTAATTACTCATGTCAAGTTGATTTAGATGCACAACTGATATGGAAATATGACTATTAAAACATCTTACCTTGAAGAAGTGTAGCTCCGACAATCTGCTCCATTGAAATACATTGACCGTCGCTTAGCTTTTGCTAACTTCCGGGAACTTTTGAGGGGCTCCATACGCCGCCATTGCTGTGAAAAAACTGAACCATTGCAGTGAACGGAGATGGCGCCACTCTCTCTCTAGAGGCACTCTACTGTTACCTTCTTCATTCCACCCCCCCATTAGATTAGCTACCATGCTAGCAAAAATTGCTAACTACATCAACATGCGAGAATCCCAGCTAGTTAAATAAGTACATTACATATCATGTTAGCTAGCATGTTAGCATGCTAGCAAAAATGCTAACTAGGTATATCAACATGTCAGATTATAAAATGTGCATGTTAGCATTTTATCAAGTGTGTTAGCTTGATACCTAGAGTGTTAGCATGCTAGCAAAAATGCTCACTAGGCATATTTGCATGCCAGATTGTAAGGAAGCTATTTTAGCATATTATGTCTCTTTTAGCATACTTATCATGTTAGCATGTTAAGCATGTTAGCAAGAGACATAGCTAACTAGACAATTAACATGCCAGATTCAGCTAGTTTTTTTTAGAATATCACCTACTTTGTTACCATTTTAGCTAGCATTTTAGGTAGCATATAAGCAAAAATCTTAACTGGCTGGGACAACATGGTAGTTGTTTTGTCAACATGTCAGCGAACGTGCTTGCATTTACCTCATTTAGTAGCATGTTATCGAAATTGCTAATTTGCTGTAAAAACATGCCAGCTGCTTAGTTATCATATTAACTAGGATGTTGGCACAACAGCGTTTTTGTTAAAATCCTAGTATGTTATTGAAAATGCTAACTACTTACAATGCAATTACTTAACAAGTTAGCATGTTTATTAACATGTAATAATGATGCGTTCTACATTTTTTCTTAATTTTAACAAGCCTCTCAGCATAAAACGTGTGGATTACGTATAAACAAAATCATTTTCCATAAACACTACATTTATTCTTGGACAGATTCTTTCCTTTGCACCATGACACACAAACACCCCACAAAACATGCTATTTTGATTAAAAGTAATTTATTCATATTGCAACAAATTAGAAGTTGTCTGTAAGAATGTTAGATATATAGACCATTATCTAAACTTTTATAGGCTCCTCTTGTTGCCATAATTCTACAGTTTATTTTATTACTATATACACAGTATGTAATGGGAAAATAAAAAAAATGAGGGAAAATAATACAAAAGACTGTCTTTCAATTTGTCTGGGTAAACAACTTGTTGCCAACTGCTACATCCGTCTCCTAGGGAAATGACAAAAAGGTGTCAGTGTGTGCATATGTGCATATACATACATGCACACGCACACAATCACATCTCACAATGTATTCTTCTAGACGTCAATTCTCTTCTAAATCTAGTAATACATTATAAAAACAGGTTTGGTTAAAGGCCGATCAAGGCCTAACAGGGACACAGCTACTGTGCCTCTATAATAACAGTAAACACATACTGCCACTATTGAATACTAATTTATGAAGCCTCAGGTTACAGCTTTTTTCATGCTCTTCTTAGGCCCAATCACAATCAGCACTTTGGTCCAACAGAGCTCAGCATAACTGTTAATCATTGGCTTCTGTTAACTAAAGAAAAACTGCTGATAATGCAAAAAGATGGAACCCAGACTATAATTAATATAAACCAGCCAGATAGAAACAAAAAACCTGACACTATTTTTTTTAAATTACAAAGACTTACTGAAGTGTGTCAGGAGTGTAAGTGTGTGAATAAACTAACTGTGTGTAGGATAGTGAGTAGTTAAATTTACTTTTACGTACCTTATAACTTGATTATTCCTGTAATTAACCTGAAACATAGCAGTTACATACAGTACAACAGAATAAGAGGCACATATGACTACTTAACCACAGTGAGGGCATACAAAGCCTGTATTGCCAACTTTGCCATTTGGTCACTACATTCAGCAACTTTCCTGGCCTCTTTAACTATTTCTTCTCAATACAACAACCACCAACAAATTTACTCACTATTTTGACATTTTCGCTACTTCCTCTGGACAGGAAGCACAGAATACCTTTGAACATGGACTAACGGTTGTACAGGTGTAAAGCACATCAACAGGGGACAAAATTTACTGACTACATGCTAATTATCTACTACGGGGTGTGCAGAATTATTAGGCAAGCTGTATTTTTGAGGATTAATGTTATTACAGAACAACAACTATGTTCGCAGTGAACACAAAAGACTCATAAATATCAAAGCTGAATATTTTTGGAAGTTGGAGTGGGGCTTTTTTAGTTTTAGTATCTTAGGAGGATATCTGTGTGTGCAGGTGACTATTACTGTGCATAATTATTAGGCAACTTAACAAAAACCAAATATATACCCATTTCACTTATTTATTTTCACCAGGGAAACCAATATAACAACTCAAAATTTACAAATATACATTTCTGGCATTCAAAAACAAAACAAAAACAAATCAGTGACCAATATAACCACTATATATATATATATATATATATATATATATATAAAATATATTTGCGAGGACACTCAAAAGCCTGCCATCCATAGATTCTGTTAGTGTCTTGATCTGTTCATGATCAACATTGCGTGCAGCAGCAACCACAGCCTCCCAGACACTGTTCAGAGAGGTGTACTGTTTTCCCTCCATTTGATGAGGGACCACAGGTTCTCTATGGGGTTAAGATCAGGTGAACAAGGAGGCCATGTCATTATTTTTTCTTCTTTTAGACCTTTTCTGGCCAGCCACGCAGTGGAGTACTTGGATGCGTGTGATGGAGCATTGTCCTGCATGAAAATCATGTTTTTCTTGAATCATGCTGACTTCTTCCTGTACCACTGCTTGAAGAAGGTGTCTTCCAGAAACTGGCAGTAGGACTGGGAGTTGAGCTTGACTCCATCGTCAACCCGAAAAGGTCCCACAAGCTCACCTTTGATCATACCAGCCCATACCAGTATCCCACCTCCACCTTGCTGGCGTCTGAGTCGGAGTGGAGCTCTCTGCCCTGTACTGATCCAGCCACGGGCCCATCCATCTGGCCCATCAAGACTCACTCTCATTTCATCAGTCTATAAAACCTTAGAAAAATCAGTCTTATGATATTTCTTGGCCCAGTCTTGACGTTTTATCTTGTGTGTCTTGTTCAGTGGTGGTCGTTTTTCAGCCTTCCTTACCTTGGCCATGTCCCTGAGTATTGCACACCTTGTACTTCTTGGCACTCCAGTGATGTTGCAGCTCTGAAATATGGCAAAACTGGTGGCCAATGGCATCTTGGCAGCTTCACGCTTGATTTTCCTCAGTTCATGGGCAGTTATTTTGCGCCTTGTTTTTTCAACAGGCTTCTTGCGACCCTGTTGACTATTTTGAATGAAACGCTTGATTGTTCGATGATCACGCCTCAAAAGCTTGGTAATTTTAAGAGTGCTGCATCCCTCTGCAAGACATCTCACTATTTTTGACTTTTCAGAGTCCGTCAAATCTCTCTTCTGACCCATTTTGCCAAAGGAATGGAAGTTGCCTAATAATTATGCACACCTGATATAGGGTGTTGATGTCATTAGACCACACCCCTTCTCATTACAGAGATGCACATCACCTGATATGCTTAATTGGTAGTAGGCTTTCAAGCCTGTACCGGTTGGAGTAGAACAACATGCATAAAGAGGATGATGTGATCAAAATACTCATTTGCCTAATAATTCTGCACACACTGTATATGCTGATTAAATTTATAGTAAAAAAAATAAACATTTCATAAGTTATAAGCATTTGGGCTGTCTTTATTAAAAGAACATATAATGCCCTCATGATCATTAAAATATGTAGGCACAGCTAGCGCTTCTACTCTTTAATAACCATTTTTAACGTAAACATGATCAATTAAGGTGCCTTTCTCTGTAGTGGCTGTCGACCCATGTTGCTCATATCCTCTGTCATTTTCTGACAAATTGTTGAGGACTTCAATATGTGCTCATTGAAATCACCCAAAACAACAATCGTTCCACTTTGTGACTCCAACACATTTAACAATACTTCAAAATGCCTGAAAAAGAGAGACACAGGATATGATGGTGGCCTGTAAATGGCTGCTATTAAAATGTTGTGTGTCACATTTTACAGCTAAACACTATATTTAAACCTGCTACTGCGACACTTTCAAATTCTACATTACTGTCACAGTACATACCAACGCCACCATGTTGTTGGCCTTTAAGGGAAATTAACACTGGATTATCGCTATGATAGGCTAAACTGCGTGGGGCATTACTAAACCTATAACCAGTGATTTCTACAGAATCTAAGCTAACATCAGCAGGTATCCATGTCTCTGTCACAGCAATACAGTTAGGCTGCAAATGCTGTGCACAGTGGGCCAAATCTGAGACATGGTGATTTAAACTTTGAACATTCATTTGAAATACTCTAAAGCCATCTTTTACTACTGTGTGGCTTGTCTTCCTGAGGTTCAATTGGTACTGAACCCATTAACTCTGCTGATGGGTAAATGGTTTGTTTCTTCTTCTTTATGCCTTCCTTATCATCATCAAATTTAACATATACTCTGAGAGGAAACATATTTTTATCAGGGTGTTCTATGTATATCACGGAGCCACATACACCATTTACTAAACCGTCAAATACATCTATGTTTTGAGACAACATGACTCGAGCATTTTTACCCAAATACAGCTCCTTTTGTAAAGATGTTTTCTTGGCCCTAATATGATGATCCGCCCTTAAGTCTAATTTATCTGTTTTTTTTTTTTATTGTAACTAAAGTCCTGTGCAGTAATAACTACGTAGTCGGGACATATGTGTTCCTCATTATATTCATTAACCTGGGAATTTGTAGCAAAGATGTGTAAAGCTGTGCTCTCTTCACCTTCTTTCACACCTTTTTAAGACGTTTATATCATCTGCTAACATCTGCCTACCTTTTCTATGCGTTCGCATTCTATTTAATATTTGCGCAAACTCTTCATCTTTTTGCATAACAACTGTTTTTAACTCCACAAGCTGAAATAAACTAGACCACAAGTTCATTTGTACATCTTATACATACAACGCTTTCCCCTTTACTGGGGGCAACTGATAAAAATCTCCGACCGCGATTACACTGAAATTACCGAAAGGGTTATAGTCACCAGTTTGTTTGATATGTCTTAATCTGCCATGGACATAAGACAATAGATTATGATTGACCATGGAGATTTCATCAATTATGACTATCTGCAAATCACTATATTTAACACGCAAACAATTCAGCTTTTCCTCACTCAGAGGTGTGTGAGGTAGGCTCATGTCTTTGCCAGTGCCAAGTGCACTGTAGATAGTCGCTACCTTTAAATTATAAGCAGCTATTCTGGTTGGAGTCGTTAATAAAACACAAATGTTATCTGGACTCTGACAACTAATTAATTCTAAGCCCTCACGCCTACTCATTACATTATTATTCTTTTCTGATTGACACACCTGATCATTCCTAACAGCTAAATCTGGAATGTTGTCTACGAGTTCCCGACCTATTTCTTCTGCATCTTCCTCAGGTGTTTGTTCTTTTTCTCTAACTTCTTCTTTACATTGTAAACGCTCTACTTCTTTTTCGGGCAACAGATTTCCCCAAGCAACTTCAGGGCCACCCTCATTTTCAACCTTGTTCTGCAGCTCTTCTAATTCTTCTGAATCTTCTACCCCAAATTTGTTCCTATTCGTATCGACGACAGATTTAACGGGTGTGTTCTGATCCATCACTAAAGATCACGGAACCATTTTCATAAAATTGTTCAAACGTTTCGCAATCAGCAGCTTTTAAATAATTTTCTACCACTACGGAAAAAACTACTCTAAGTGACTTTTATAATGTAATTGGGGGGTTTTTGTTTTTGAAAAGCATGCATAACAAACTAGAGCGGGTTTTGTTCACATTTTTTTAAAAAATAAACCCTAATCACTTCGCAATTCTATCGCATTCTTTGACTTTTCATTTTTCAGTATTCTGACACAAACGCTGCTATGTACATATCATTAAAAGTGCTATTATTAGGCCTACTTTTATAACGATCTACTATACTAACCATCCACACATCATCTCCAGTTAGCCCACTTTCTTGGATTACGCTAATCGGTTTACTCATTTTAACTATTTTTTCCCCTGTTGGTATAAACTCTACGTGAATTATCCTTTAAATGCATTCCCAATAATCTATAAACTGTTTGGATAAACGCTGCCAATTTGTTTCAGTGCATCTTTTGCATTGACATTGCCATCTTTTGTTGCTTCTTTATGAGCTTTACTAAGCAACAATCCTAACAATTTTTCTGATTTACTAATGTATGAAATAATATATACTATAACAGCGTACGCATCTCTCACAAATTGAATATCTAAATTTGCATTCCAGACTTGTTATATGGATTAATCCATGCTTCTTTAATGTCTCTTTTATATACAGTTTGGGTTTTATTCATATTTATTCGTTTGTAACATATTTTAAATACTATAATTCAAAAAGAACATTTTTTTTGCACTTTACATCTTTTAAACCACAATCAATACTCAAAATCAAAAGAACACTGGAAACACAAAACAACAACAACAACAACAAACAAACATAGTTCACTCCTTCCAACAAGACTTGCAGTACAAAATTTGTTTCTCTTTGCAAGTGAACTTTTTACACCTGATGCAGCACATGGCAACTTGGAGTTACTGGCTATGGCATCAATTACAGGAACATCTGCAGTGGTGGCTGTCAAGGCCTGTAATCCAGCACCATAGAGAAAGCAGCCGGTTCGTTGGGAAGGTGCTTTCTCCTCATGATTTGTGCGGACACCAAGGATTTCCCCAACTCCTCCAAGAAAATTCTTCTCCTGTATGGCTTACCTTGGTACCAGAAGGGATCCAGAACGGTAGAGAGGACGAATAAGTTGAAGGCAGAGACATTGATCACGTTATAGAAGAGGACCTCAGCCAGCGAAGAATTCTCCTCTTGCAGGTATAGGTATAGGTTGACACAACCTACAGAAAGGTTATGAGAAAATAAGAAAAATAAAATCACTAGATAGATGTCTGAAAAGCACAAAAACTGAAAATAATTCATCTAAGCATGGCATGAAGTAATAAATCTGTAAAAGCACATACCCTGTCCAGGTTCAATGCCCCCTTTGCAGCAGTTGTGTTCTCCGATGATCACAGGTTTCCTTTTCGCATCTTCTCTCCCTGCTGCCTCTCTGTGTTTGCAGAGAAGCACCTGCTCATCCTGGTTGTTCTTTGTGGCAGACATGAAATACCAGCCAGCCAAGTTTCGAACGTTTATAACTTTGGCTCTGACAGGACAGCAGTGCAGGTGCTTCAGCCCACTAAGCATTTTTTTACTGTGACTTCAAGTGCAGCAAGAGCAGGGAGCCATGTTTTTATTTACTTTAGAGAGTGTATACATGTCTGTGGGAAAGTCTGCTAAAGAAACATTCTGAGACAGAAGTTCTACTTTTAGGTAAAACCAAGGCCACTCTCTGCAGTTCAAAGACACACGAGACATGAGTCCCACACTGCACTCAATATTTTCTTAGAAATACTAAGAAATGGGTTTTCAAGCATAGGCCTAATGGGAAAATGTCCCCATGTCAGTAAAAATAAATAATTTTACCATTTGTCTAATGACAATTTTCAAATTTTCTAATAAAAGCATGAAATTGGAGGATGCATGATTACATTGTGTTATGGTCAAGAGAAAACTTATTTGAAAAATTAAGCTTTCTTTATCCATCTTTGTACTTTTGATGTTTTCAACAGTTTGACTTTGAGTATTGATTGTGGATTAAAACATCTTGCAAAGTGCAAAATAAATGTTCTATTTGAGAAATTTGATGCTGGTTTAAAAAGTTGTTTCATAGAAAGGGAGAATTATTAGAGTGTTTTTATAATGGTTTTACCATTGAGAAATGACAATGATGGGAAAATGGCACCACGTCATGATGAATAGTTAAAATGACAAATTTTACTATTTTTCTTTGAAATAAAACCATGACATTAGAGAACGCATGGTTATATTGTGTTATGGTTGAGGTATTTAAAAAGTGTGGTATTAATGGAAGTCAATGGGAATTTGTTGTCCGATGAGATAGTACATCATTAATCTGACTAAAAAGCTAAAAATGCAGCTAAATCTATTTTGTTATTCTTTTTTTTTTTTTGGAATATCGAAGACTGATCTTGACATTAAATCCTTAACCACCTAAAATCTATTGTATGAAAAAAAAAAACTGAATTTTTCTGTTTTTAGTTTTATGAAAACAATGACTTTGTGTTGGAAAATGGGCATTTAAAGGGTTAAAAAGAATTTAAATTATTTAATATTTGATATTTTTGAAAAGGGCTGAAGATGATTAAGACGTCTGAGCAAAAAAAAAGAAAAAAAAGTGGTAAAAAATATAATTTCATTATTTTTTAATAGCAGTTTTTTGGAAGAGGACTCTTTTGTCCTCCAGTGACCCAAAAGGATAGTAAATCATGAATCTGACCCTGCCAAAAAACCTAAAAATGCAGCAAAATCAATTTTGTTATTCATTTTTAGCATTATCTAAGACTGATCTTTACATTAAGTCGATAACATCCCAAAATCTATTATATAGAAAAAAACAAAATTTTTCTGTTTTTAGTTTAATGAAAACAATGACTTTGTGTTGGAAAATTGGCATTTAAAGGGTTAAAAACTATTTAAATTATTTAATATTTGATATTTCTGGTTAGGGCTGAAGATGATTAAAACATCTGAGCAAAAAAAAAGTGGTAAAAAATATTATTTCATTATTTTTTAATAGCAGTTTTTGGAAGGGGACATTTTTTGTACTCCGACGACCTGAAAGGATAGTAAATTAGTGTTACCCACAAGGGTTAACAAGAAATGCCCTACCTGACACTTTTTGAATGTCTCTTTGAATGCTGCTGCACAGATGTGACCATCTCCAATAACATCTCATCCTGTGCTGGTAACTCACATGTTACGTACTTATCAATAAAAGCTACCACTTCTTCATCTGAGTTTGTATTAATTTTAGTCGTATTTTCAATCCAGAAAAGACAGTGCACATGAGGACTCCCGTGACACTGAAACTCCACCTGATAAAAGTAATCAATAATTTTTTTCTATTGGATTTGAAGGAGACATAAGGACCTCCCTCAGAAAACAATGCCAGCGGAAATCAAACATTCTGGCAGTGACAGGATTACGACGCAGCAGATCGCATCTATCAGTCCACTCTAACTCTTCTAATGTCTGTGTTCGACCTTCCTGTTTTAAAATAGTTTTAAGAAGGTTTTGCCATCTCAGATCCGCAGAAGAGAAAGAACAAAACCACGTGGGAATCCCAAGTTGCCAAACACAAGCCATCAGGTCTTTCTGTACTCCCTGCCAAAATGCTGCAGTCCCTCCAACAACGGCTTCAAGGACTCCTCATTTTCTACATTCACCTCACCCCCTTTACCTTTTCTTAATGCTATACTTACTTTGGAAACAACCTGCTCTACCTCAGACATGTACTGAGCAAAGAAAATATACTCTCCATTCTGAGCAAACCTTCTATCTGCATGTAAAATTCGGTTTTTAAAATAACGGCACAACGACAAATTATATACATGGCTTTCATGATACATATTACGACCTTGAGGAAACAACACTGGGAAACACTTTGCTTAATTTTCTTGATCTGTCAACAACTTAACAGGATTATTACCTTCAGCTGGTGCAACATTAACTGTACTATCAAAATACTGATCTAGAACTTCCTGACCAATATCTACAGGCATCAGACACGTCTCTGAAAACATGCAATGTTGCTGCCGATTATGCAGCAACTCATCTTCAACATCATCCCCAGTACTCTCAACAACTTCTGCATTCTCCTTCTCTGTCACAAACCCGGAGATTGGACTAAATAAAATCAGTATTCCAGAGAAAGGTAAAAAGTGGTTTATTGAACAATGAGAATATGCAATGGTGTTCTATCCGGTCTCACTTGGTCAGCTCTTCTGTGGGGGTATGAGAACAGGTGTTAGAAGGCAGGGAGTCTGTGGCAATGATGCAGGACAATATAGCTCCACTTACCAGGTGCTGTTGTGTAGTCGTGAGAGCGAACTGGCAGGACCGGAAGATTCAGGAGGGAGTCCGCTGGAGTGGTTTGACAACTGCTGGATAGAGAAAAGGTTAGTGAGGGAATAACTGGCTGGGGTCAGGGACTACAAACAACAGAAGCAGGTGCTTCTGAATATCTCCTTTGGGGCAGAGAAGATAAATCCGTGATCCAGAATCCAAATCCAAAAATCGGTCCAGAGGTCAGTAATCCAGAAATCCAATAATCAAACAAGACAGAGTTACCAGTCAGGGGGGCAGGCAGAGACGCAATCCAGGTCCAAAAACAAGGTCAACAATAGGCAGGCAGACAGGCAGAACAACGGCTGGATACATGCAGGGAAGAACCAAGACAATCTGGCGGAGAGAAGCTGTCACAGGCAGGTATTTAAAGAGCGCCGTACAGGTGAAGCGCATCAACAATCAGTGTGGGGAAAGAGGGTGCGTTCAGGGAAGCTGGAAAGTCCGATCCTTATCAGACGAACCATGACATTCTCTTCATCCTCAGGATGGTCTAAGATACACAACTCATTAACCCATTCCTCATTAAAATCTATGTCTTTATGAAACTTATTTGATTGCTTTACAAACCGTAAAGCTTGCCTAATACGCATCGTATCCACAAACTCAAACTGATAATGGCCTTTACAAGTTAACTTACGTTTTAATTTTACTGCCAATAATGGGCCCTCCGTATTTGATCAGGGCTACAGAGTGTCTTCCGTAGTCTACACACTTCGAAGTCCATTTAACGTTTGTGAAATGGGACAGTCTACCTAGTCAACAAAATTTCCCATAGCAACAACACAGGACGTTGAATCACTTAAACCTCTGAAATTACTCATAGGACACTTCATTAACCCCTTAAAAGTCCTAGAATATCAAATATTACCAAATTTTAATGTCACCATTTAACAAATATGCTTTAAATGTACTTTGTTTTGTAACGTTTATACTAAAGTGTAGTTTAAAAAAAAGCATACTTTTTTTAAAAATAAAACTATTTTTAACTTAATACGTCTCTTCTGAGCTCGGTTGCTGATTCGCCACCGTCTTGTGCGCAATGAATTCTGGGAGAAAAAAGGCCGCAAAGGATGCATCACCAGCAGCCTTCCTTTCAGGCTAAATGAAGTGCGGATTTGAAGGGTGTATTCGGAGGGTCCTTCAAATTCTGTGAATTGGGACAGTACTTCGTGCACTGCAATGACATATGGGGCCGATGAATCCGCACTTAGAAGTGTGCAGACCCTGAATTGGGACACACCTTACATTCGATGGAACGCAGGTTACTGGTCCATGAACTCCATTTTGGCCACCTTTGGGTAATGCAAGCATTTTCATGAGCGGACAATTTAAAACAATCAAATGTTGTTCTAACCTATTCAAACAAGCCAGTTCTGGGGGAACTGGATCTACTACCAAATTATCTGTTACACCTTCAGCAGGCATTTGCTCATATGAAATTTTATGATGACAAGTGTAACAAATCCAAAGATGCCCTCTACTTGAAGCCAGTATCTGACAGGGCTGAAGACAATCCTCCCTACATTCATGTAAATAGTCAGTTCTAATACACCTATCTGCTAAAGAAGCTATTGTTATAAGTGTTATAAGGTTGTTATAAGCAACCTTTCTACAACTAAACCTGATGCAGACACAACAGCCTGAAACAGACAACAGATATACCCAGTACAATGTTTAACTTTGTTTAAAAACCTCTCAGTGAAGAACTTAATATTCCCTTGTTTTGTCTTTATCTTTAATTTCTTGCCTTTTTAATTTCACAACTCTTTTAACTATCTCTCTGTGATACGCATGTAGTACATATTTTATTTTTCTTCGGTCTTTAACGTTATCTCGGTGACACCCATCTAGTGCATATTTTATTTTCCTTTGCTCCTTCAGGTTTTGTCGGTGATATGTATCTATTGCATATTTTCTTTTATTTAATTCCTAATGTGGGTTCTTTTCATTACTTTATTATATTTAGAAATATATAAACCTCTGTCAAGCTCTATGTCCTTTTTGCAAACTGATTTGTCACTTTTGGATAAAACATCTCTAATTAAATTTTTGCCTGACAATCTAATACGATACGCTTCTGAAGAATGTACTTACAGTACTCGTAACAACTTTCTAGTTTGAGTTCTTTACCGCAAATTACAGTTTCATAATGATTACCAAGGCAGTTTTCTAAATAAATGGATTTTTCTGACACACAACTGCTACTGCATCCATACTTTAGCCAACGACCACCATTAAATGTAAAGACATTAATACCCAATAAATCTGCTGTGGCTTGTATTTCTAATTCTGTCGCCCAGCTGCTAAAATATTGCATTTTTGATTTGTCTACGTAATCTGCCACAGAGTATTAATCTTCTCTCAAACTACTTTTGTATTTTAAATCATTTTTCATTAAATATTTAACAACCTCTCCTAATTTTGATGTGATGCTTTTGTGTGCCACTCACTGCCTGAGAAACGGCCCTAAAATAGCAGCTACCATCAGCAACTATGTCTCTATTTTGGCACGTAACGCCTAACACACTGACACGACTAGATGCAGAGCTATTTACGCTTTCATACTCTATATTTAATTTGGTACACAATCTTTGAAAAGTATTTTCACAGAGAGGGTTAAACATAAGCTTTTCATGTCCTTCACTGACTACTTCCACATCTGAACTAACCTGCCGACTTAACAAAACCTGTTCCTCAACAGCAAACTCGTCATCTGAAACAACCATCGAAACATTAATACGGCCTTTCTTTGGTGTATGTTTAGATGGGCTGGAAAGGCCAACTTCATAACAATCTGCTGACAGCTGACGTTTTACACGTTGCTTATTGCCATCATCAGATGCACTAACAAATAAGCTACTTGACACATCACACTCCCTACTCACATCAATACCATTTATTTCAAAAGGCTTGCTACTACCACCAAACATCACTGCCAAACAACTAAAGTGATCAAACACTTCCCTAATGGAACCAAAGTAAAAAACTACACTGGTACCATTAACATCCACCATGCCAGTAGCACTGCGTGAATGAGAATCAACTACAGCAAACCTACCACTAGCAGAAATTACAGCACATGTATTTGAACACAAGGTCAAAAGACATGTCTGGTACTGAGATAACATCCTTTCCAGCCCATGTTCTAGAGTCACATATGCTCCACACTCAATAAACTCTCCTTCAGTTACAGTGACCTCACCACTGACAGTCTGAGGGAACGCAAACTTAAAGTTCTGCCAAGTATAAAACGTGCTCTTTCGGCAACTCCGGGATCATTAAAAAGTTTTCTCCTGAAGGAATTTTACCATGGTCCTTCAGATGCGTATAGAGCTGATCTCCTAACCACAGAGCTTAATCTAAATCTTCTGTCTTCCGATTAAACACACTAGACACCATATGTCTGGCTAAACTGACCAATCCTATCGCCATACACTGAACTCAGGCACAGTCGGATATCTAAACCGACTGTGCCCCTGGTGAACTGAACCCCTAACAACATCAACATTACCCATACTTTAAAAAAAAAAAAAAAGTAAAAATAAAAACATGACATTATCATGTCCCCAAAAAATAAACCCCCAAACAAATCCAATAACAAACACAAATAAAATATTCATTTGTCCTGTTATTCATCACTGCATAATCAGTAAAGAATCTGTCCAAAAAATACATTTCTAACAAGCGGCAGCGCACACTGATCTACATGCTGGAAATCCAGATTACGTGAACCTGAAAAACTGGATTTTGGATCAGGGTGATCCAATCCTATTTTGCTTTGAACAACAGGAATAAAAGTAAGCCGGATTACATGATCCGCCGTCCTGAAAAGATGGATTACGAAATCTGGATAGCTTTTATCCGGATAAAATTTTTTGAACAACTTGCCCCACAGGAATGGCCAGAAAATGTTTTCCGTCAAGTATTCTAGTCAGGTGACAGAATCAAAGCTGTAGTGAAGAGCGAAGAGGAGATGATGAGGAAGGTGGTGAGGTCATTAAATAAATAATTAAGTTATATTTTCCGTGAAAAGGTAAAATGTCCTCTGAGTTCTGTCACAGTTCAAACCCCACCCGAGTCTAACATTTAGTGACATCTAGTGGTGAATGTGGGAGTAGCAACAAACTGAATCCTCTCACCCTCCAAGCATTATGGCTACAAAAAACACACAAGACCTCATAATGACAACACATGAACACTTCATTTCACATTTCTGCTAACAGGAAATCCAACACACAAAACTAGATAAAGAAACCTGGCTGATGCTGAACGAACATGGGAGGAGCTCGGCGTGTTCATCGGGTTTTTCATGGCTGCTGCTTCAGCGTGAGGAAAAGAATACAGAGCAGCAGCAGACTCCATGATGCAGATGAGAGTGTGTATTAGTTGTGTGTCAGTGTTTCTGCAGACGGGAACTTGTGTGTGAAGCTGCTGCAGCTTTATGAACAGGAAGATGTGTTTAGCAGGTCCGTGAACTCACTATATTCTGTCTTATCAGAGGTGACATATGGATCTGACTTCTTATTGGCACCATCTGCTCTGTGTGTGTGTGTGTGTGTGTGCTTTCACAGGATTGGTTTAAGGTTTAGATCTGTGTTGTCTAATGGGATGAATTGGATTCTGTGTGCATGCGTGCTCTGTGATTTAGATGTGCAACCCTATATTCTCTCTGCCATCTTAGTTGTTTTATCTCCCACACACACATACACACACCTGACAGGCTGATCCAGGTTAATAGATAGTATTTTAAATCATATTACCTCCATTACAAACGGTTTTATTGTCCCAGCACATCTGTCAACCTCCTGAGTGGCTATGATGAGTGTGTGTGTGAGAGGCATCAGGCTTTTTCCTCTCCTCTGCTCTGATGGTATCTGTTCTGGGGAAATTGAAGCAAGGCTGGAGGAGAGTGTTGGAGCTGTAAGATTGAGCTGCAGGACATAGATCAGACGGAGGGAGGAGAAGGACAAAGGCAGAACAACCTGAAAAAGAAGATATAAAGGAGTACTGAGGGAAATGGAATGAGGGGGTATGAACTGATGGTGTGATCAGTGGTCCTGACCCCACCTTATCAGCAGAGGGTGAGATAATGAGCATATTTGGCTCAAAAGAATCAACATTCAAGAACTAGAGGTTGATAAGGTGTGAATGAGCAGATACACTCACCGTCCACCTGTTCAACTTCCTGTTAAGGTAAATATCTAAGCAGCCAATCACATGGCAGCATCAAGTCATGTAGACATGTTGAAGTTGAAGATTTGCTAAAGTTCAAAATGAGCATCAGAATGAGAAGAAAGAGGATTTAACAGACTTTTAACGTGGCATGGTTGTTGGTCCGGGTATTTACTGGGATTGTCAAACACAACCATCATTAGGGTTTCCAGACAATGATCTGAAGAAGAGAAAATATCCAGAGCAGCAGTTGTCTGGACCAGAATGTCTTGTTGATGTCAGAGATCAGAGGAGAATGGACAGACTGGTTGGAGATGATAGAAAGACAACAGGAAGTCCAATCAGCACTGGTTCCCACCAAAGTCTGCAGAACAGCATCTCTGAACACACAACACATCCAACCTTGAAGCAGATGGGCTACAGCAGCAGAAGACACACCGGGTGCCTCTCCTGGGATATTTTCATGATGTCCCACTTTAAGCCCCTTTATACCAACGTGGCCTGGTTTAACCAGCACAGCCTACCTGAGTATTGTTGCTGACCATGTCCAGCATCTTCTGATGCTACTTCCAGCAGGATAATGCACCATGTCACAAAGCTCAGATCATCTCCAGCTGCTTTCTAGAACATGACAATAAGTTCATTACCACCTGAAAATCATGCTGCTCAAGAATTTCCATCTTCATCCTTCTGAAATGTTTTACATAGCCAGATAATGTTGATCACACTTTAAACTTGGCTTTTGTCAATTATTAATTTAAACATTAATTGTAGATGGAAGAAACTTTATAAAATATCATGAATGTGATGCCTTTATTTCTCACCATTTCATTCATGAGCTCAGACACTGTTGCTTTAATGCAGATGAGTTACTGGTGGTCTGTTTCTTCAGGTTTCTTCAGGATTCAGAACAAACCTGAATCCTGAACATGAGATCCCACATAGCCCCGGGCCAGATAAGGCATCAACTGGCAAGTCACCGACTGGATGTGGGCAAAGTCTGGCAGTGATGGCACCGTTTATATGATGGCATGCTACATGTTAGCCATGTAAGCACTAATGCAGCCCCATAACAGCAGAGATGCAGCTTTCCACCTGTCCACTGATAACAAGCTGGATGCTCCCTCTCCTCTTTAGTTTGCAGGACATGCCGTCCATGCTTTCCACAAACTAGTTCACATCTTCATCCAGGTTTCCACTTTGCCTCAGACCGTTTTAAATGAGCTTTGGTCCAGAGAAGACGGCGGTGGTTCTGGATCCTGTTCACATCTGGCTTCTGCTTTGCATGATGGAGCTTTAACCTGCATCAGTTAACCTGAGTAGTTGTCACATGCTCCTCCGGGTGTTTCTGATTTGTACCAGCTACTTTTCCAGCCTTTTGATGTTCCAACATTTTACAGACATTCACAATCAGCTCATATTTTCCATGAACTCTGACTCAGTGACATGACAAAGCAAATATCATTGTTTTTACTCATAAAGTTGAGATGTTTCTGTTTGTATGACTTTTGATCCAGACAGATTCCTGAGAGTGGTCAGTCAGACTCATGTGAGTCTTTAGCATCAACATGAGTATCTACATCCACACTGCAGTGTGTGTGTTTGGTACCAGGCAGCAAGGTCATAGTAAATGACAGTACTGTGTGTGTGTTTTGGCATTGGAGGTTACTGGGTAGAGCATTGATTTAACCAGTGCATCCAGCTCATATGACTGGGAATGGCCCCTCAACATGGAGATGGAGAATGCATCAATGTGTTGATGCATAACCCACCATGCAGAACACGCTCTTAAGGGACATACATACAATCACACACACACTCAAATGCTCTGATGCACACATTCATGTTTGGCTCACTTCATCCAGAACGTTCTCTGATGGCTTTATCATTCTCCTTGCTCCCAAACACCCTGCTGATCCCTGTGTGTAATGTGGAATAATATTCATAGGGAATATTCAGATTTATAGTTGGGTTATTAATTGCAGCACCGCTTTAAGTTATTCCTATTTTATGGGGCGGAAAGATAATAACCTAATAAGTTTCCCCTTGTGTCTCTGTATATGTGAATGTGTGTGCGTCAGGGCTTGGATGTGAGGTCGGTGGGGTCAGTGTGTGTTTGTATTGTTTCCAGTCTGAATATGCAGTATGAGGTCCAGACAGGCAGAACGTATAGCTCATCATTACCAGCAGCATTTGTTTGACTTATTCTGTCACTGAGAGCTGCGATTAGTTCGGTCCACACACTTCCAAAAGAACACAACACTTATTTTAAGAATGAGTAATCGTGGTTGTGATCATGCAGGGCGCTCATATTTGTTACCGTGAACAGCTTCGCTTTACGGGACGCCGCCCCCAGGCAGGGACGGGCTGATGGAGGCAATGATCGCACAATAAAGGAAGTGGTGTGAGTATGGTGTATGTTTCTTAACTGAGAACAAAACTCACAGATACAAAGGAAGATTTATCCCACCTTCTTTTTATCACTATTGGGACATTTGGAAAATGGAATATGTTTCATTCAAATCAGAAATTATATTTCAAGTTAGGTCTATAAAGACATGAGGTGCTCATAAGCATATAAGCCAATTAATACAAATTCTCAGGCCCTGTTTCCATGACAATGTTTCCACGCAAAACGTTTTCCTTTGCATATTAAAAAAAAAAAAAGCATTTACACAACAGCGGAATGACAGCTATCTCCATGCACATAGGAACAGAAACGATGTGGTGGCCATGCCGGGCCTCTAGTGGGCGGTGAAACTTTGTAACCGCACATCTAGGCGTGCAGCTTCTTCATAAGACCGGGAAACACAAGCAACAACGGAAGCGTTACGTTTTACCTGCTGGTTATCTGGCGCGTGTAACCTCTGCATAAATCCGCCACCAGAAACCAGAAACAGGTTCTGCTTCAGTGACGTCACATTGATTGTTTAAGGCGCCATGATGGTGGCAAACAGCCAGCTGAGACCCTGCTCCCGTTATCGAGTTACTCCTAACTTGTCATAAACTGTTTCTCATCAAAGATGGCGCTAGCAGATTCATGCCTTCAAGCCAGTTCAGACAGCCATAGTTTGAAAATTCTACGCTTATTGGTGCTCATGATTTTCCAAAATCCTTGTTCACAACTCTCCAAAACTGGCAGCTGACAGAGATATTGCTGCCTTATGTAGCTTAGCTCGACATTTACAACTCCCAACAGTTCACAGGGCAGAATTAAAATCCCACCGTCGTTGGAGGCTTATAAAAATTTGAATATGAATATTTTTCCTGATGGTCTATAAACCTATTCTATTCTATTCTATTCTATTCTATTCTATTCTATTCACTGTGACATCCAAACAACAGACTTTAAGTGTAGAAACATGTCATTAGAACGAGTTTTCATTGTTTAAGAGTCACTTCCTATAAATATATGCTTATGTTTAATTAATTTATTATTATTATTGTTATTATTAATAATAATAATAATATAAAATATTATATGTTACCTAAAAATTATAGTAATAATAATAAAAATAATTAAAATAATTATTGTTATTGTTATAACTTTATTGAACTGATGATAAATGTGTTATAAAAGTCTTTTTATTGAAATCATAGCTCATTTTAAAAATGTAAATGAATTTTCATAGTTAAGGATTTTCATGTTATTCTACATTAGGTTCCTGTAATCTTATTGGCATTTTTTCTGCATTTGAAAAATAACAGAAAAACTGTTAAATAAAACAGAATTAAACTGTAATTTTATTTTTTACGGTGTGGGGCACACCTGGATGGGTCACCTGTCCACCACAAGGAGTAAAGATGTAGAAAAATATTATATATTCATAAATTAATTCCAGTTGATTGTCTTTATTGTGTGGGTAATGCTGCTTTATCTTGCATGTGTGTGTGTGTGTGTGTGTGTGTGTGTGTGTGTGTGTGTGTGTGTGTGTGTGTGTGTGTGTGTGTGTGTGTGTAAACAGCAGTGGGGTGGTGAGATGAGAGGGTCAGAAAGATTTAATGAACCCATCAAACTACAAACAAAATGGAAAGGCCAGAAGGACAATTGACCTGGAACACACACACACACACACACACACACACACACACACACACACACACACACACACACACACACACACATCCATGACTCAAGCGTTAAAAAAAAAAAAAAAAAAACTGCTAATTTGATCAATACTTAATTTTTCCTCCTCTGCTTTTTTTCTCTGTTAAGCTGTGATAAGGGCAGCGGGGGGGTTATGAGAAGAGTGTGTGTGCATTTTTAAGACACCTGCAACTGTGTGTGTGTTCCTATCACAGCACTGGGAGCTGGCTGTAATTTCCACATGGCCTCCTATTACCTGAGTGCTGCTGTGTGTGTGTGTGCAGACACTATCGTGCCATCTGGTAAATGGATAGGTTGGTGAGGTGTCGTCATGGCACCCAGTTAGCTGGGGGGATCCAAATGATGTCATCCCTCACCGCGGCAACACTTAAAGAGATAAGTTCTTTAAAGAGGCGGCCATTTATCAGCAGCCAATACACTGATACAGACCAAAACACACATACACAGCGGGTTAAGCGCACGTATACTGAAACGTAACTACAAACACACACTTTCTCTCTCCACTGTGGAACTATTTGACTGTTCTCGTTCCTGTTGTCCATTTATAATCAGTCCTGGCAGACGCTCAGGATGCTGGAGTGTGTGTTTGGGTGTCATGAAGGAACTAAGTCATCTTCTCTGTTTCCTGCAGTCACATGACGAAAACAGATGTTTGGGCTTGTTAAAAGCTTCTCAGACTCAGCTATTTTCTGATTTCAGGACCGACATTTGTTCAGAATCACAACTCGCAGCATCCCTGATGTGTCTGGCTCAGATTGCCTGGATCTGGAAAGGTAACTAAAAGACATCAGACTAAATCAGAAACACTTGGAGGAGCATTTTACAATTTATCAGGTTAATTGCAGCAGGTCAGTAAAATGACTGGGTATAAAATGAGCATTTCAGAGAGGCAGAGTCTCTCAGATGGAAAGATGGACAGAGGTGCCAACATTTTCAGTGTATAATATCAACAAGTTTCAGTAAAATCAGGAGGAATCTCTGTGTGTGGGGGGGACACGGCTGAAGGTCAAACTAGATGAAGATGTGAACGAGTTTGTGGAAAGCATGGACGGCGTGTCCTGCAGACTAAAGATGAGAGGGAGCATCCAGCTTGTTATCAGTGGACAGGTGAAAAGCTGCATCTCTGATGGGATGGGGCTGCATTAGTGCCTATGGCGTGGGCAGCTTCCACATCTGTGAAGCTCCATCAATGCTGAAAAGTACATGGAGGTTTTAGAGCAACATCTGCTCCCATCCAGACAACGTCTCTTTCAGGGAAGGCCTTGCAGATTTCAGCAAGACGATGCTCAACCACATCCTGCATCCATCACAGCAGCATGGCTTCACAGGAGAAGAGTCCGGCTGCTGAACCTGAGATTCATCTGCTTCGCGTCAGACAGTTCACGCCTCCGTGTCATCCATTAATTTATGACAATGGCCACCTTGGAGGGCATTATCCCGCTTATACCATGGTCCATTAACAAAGGAAAAAAATTAATTATTAATGCGTTAATGTTGTCTTTTATCGGTGAAATCGTAAGTTTTTCACAAGAAGCGGCTGAGTGGACTATTTCGTTGTGATGCCTTGCCAAGGTTACCGGCTCTAACACAGAACCTGCAGCTCAGTCGGCGGCAGACATGACACAAACATTTCTGAGGGCGGGTGCAGCTCTTACAGCTTGTGTGTGTCCAGAGGATGATGCAACATTTTGTTTCAAACAGTCAAGGCCCACATGTTCCTACATGTTCAATAAGCCTGCAGGCTGCTCTGATCTGGTGCGTCTGCAGCCCGGCGTCTGAGTTTCTGTTGCCATGGTTACCAACTACCGTTTAGTCAGCGCAATAATTTACAGTAATAAGGCTATTTGGCTGGAACTTCTTTTATAGATGTCCATTATAACTTTTAATGGACACCCTCCAGCCAATCAGAATCGAGTATTCAGCCAGACCATGGTATAACTTGATTTATTCCCTCTGTATTACCTGAGTAACATTCGTATATTTTTATTTTCTTCATGCCTTTTGCATCTGTCCATCATTTAAATAGTATCCATGGAATCAGGTGTTTCGTCTGCAACACGTAGCATATTTGTAAAGAAGTATTCTGAACTGTGTCAGTACCAGAGTTTGATTAAAGCAGATTAGAGGGGGTTAGAGTCATGTTCATGTGTTTAAGATCAGATGAAGCCACATGTGAGCAGAACAAACCTCTTCTTCTCTGCTTCGTAGAAATCCACCCTGGTCTTTATTTTCTCCGGCATCCGCTGAGCCCTCATCACACTCCTGTGTGTGTGTTGGTGGTCAGAGACCGCTGTCCGTTAGCTGTTATGGAGTTACACTGATATGTCAAATCATGCAGAATTTAAAAGAGTTCAGCTCTGATTGGTCCAGAAGAGGGCGCTGTGATGGCAGCCTACAGCTTCCTGTTGAAGAACAACCTTTTCTTTGTAAATAACATTTATATAATCTCAGTATAATTAAATTAGTATGATGATTTAATTTAATCACAACAGCATAACTTACCTTTAATTAATGTGGCATAAGTACATGTAATTAAAGTAGTGTAAGATCTTGGGTGCAGCTGTAGCTCCTGGCTCTGGCTGCAGAGGAACACCTGAAAAACTTCTTCCAGCTGGGACCCTCAGAGTGGACATGTGCTGCTCTTCACTGATACAGACGAAGACAATGTTCACATACCGAATGAAAACAATGTTTAATTATTAATAATTCAACATTATGGTACAAAGTGCCCCTGTATTTTTTTTTTTTTACATTATCAGTGTTTAGTTTTAAAACTTCTTTCATTTCCTGCTGAAATAAACTGAACACTGACTCATGACCACATGATAAAGCCTTGTCCATCCATCCATCCATCCATCCATCCATGCAGTCATTAATGGTGTTCTGGTTGGGAAATGTCCAGTTAGCTTCTCTAACTGGATCCGTCTGCAGGGACATTTTGGTGTGCCAGCCAGCTCAGTGAGGCCATCTTGTTTTTCTCTGGTAGGACATACTGGAACTGGAATGAACTGGAAATAAATGACTGCAGAAGGTGGATGTGATGGTGCTGAGGGAATCTGGTGCAGGTATCAGACTGATTTGTGGTCCTGTACTTAACAACGTCTCATTCATTATGAGGAGTTTGTGACTGGCTCAAACAGTGGGAATACTGGTTGTTGAAGATGCTGTTGCTGTTCTTCTTTGTCCGATCACAGTGAAAATCTTCTCAGGTAAACGCTAGAGAGCCACAGCACAGCTTCCCTCCTTGTTGTTCAGGTATGAAGGGAGCAGCCATGTTTCAGATCTGCTCCATGACACGCCGTAACTCCTCCTAATCCCTCAGATGTCAGAGCAATTCCCATTTAAAGCTAATCAGTTGGATGTCTTATGAACCACGGGAGGCTCAGCGCTCCTTTCAGGTGTTTCCAGTAAATGGGAGAGTGAACTCAGGAAACATAAAAAAAGATAGAAGATTAAATGACGTGTCACCATTATAATTTAGTCTGGAGCAAAGATTCAGACAGCAGAAGGACCTGCAGAGGTCTGCCAGTCTGCTCTCTTTTCAGTCCTTGGCCCATCTGATCTTTACAGACTTCTTGTCCATCTAAAGCACTTTTTACACCTATCGTTCCCTTCTGGTCAGCGATAAAAACTTTCTTCTGTTAATTAATGAATTGCTTCCAACAGATGATTGAACTGAGTTCATTAATTAAGTTCAACTCTTCAGACCTGCATCAGTTAGTTTCTGTCATAAAGAATCTGAGATCTAATTTAAAATGTAAATGTCATAATTTACAGTTACAAAACATCCTTTTCAAGTAAAATGAGAAGACAAAGCTTGTCTTGAATTAATCAAATATCCCAGTTTGGAGCTGAAGATGGGAAGGCCGGCTCTTTTCAAGGGTTCTTCCTTTTTGGTTAGAAGAGCGGACTCTTTTAATTTAATATCACTTATTCTAGCAAATAAAAACGTTTGGATGTTAGTGAACATTTTCTTAGTGTTTTTATGCATTTTTCTGTTTATAAAATATAGTCATTATATAATATTTTAATCAAACCTTTAAAAGAACAAGTAAACATGAACCACAACAAACAAATCAAATAAATAAAAGCCAAAGTCTTAATGCAAAATACTTTATCCCAGAGGATATAGTTCTTTTTAACATTATATGACTTTAGATTCACTACTTTCTCCTTTTTATCCAAACATACTTGCATGTAAATCTCCATGAAGCTGGTCTGGGCTTCTACACTTCCTGTCTTCTGTTAGAGTCTGTCCCTCCTCAGCAAAGTAAAGTTGACTCTTGTTCTTTACAAAGAATCATTTCTGAGATTCTCAGGCTTGTTTGCTAACACGTGGGTACTTACAGCTTCTATTTGAGCCTAATTGAGGAGTTCTGAATAGGTTGTATGCTGGTGGGCTGTTTTTTATTCAGTGTTTCCATAAAAGCTTCATTTTGATGCTTTTTGTTAAGAAAAAATAATTAGGATTTCATATTTTCATCAAGTCCTAAAACAACTAACTGAGCACAAAACCATAACAAATAAATCAAATAAAATAAAAAAAAAAACAAAGTCTTAATTAAAAATATTTAATCTCAGTAGGAAATTGCACTGCAAAGTTCTAGTAGTAATAAATAAAATCTTTTACATTCAGGAGATTTTTAATGGGATTTTTAAAGACAGTTTTTTATTTAATTATTTTTATTGATTTTATTTAATTGTGTCTATTGTTTTTTTATCGGTGTGCTTTTAATGGTTTCAAAACTTTCCTTGAGATTATGATCGCTGACCATAGCTATGTTTGTTGTTTGTTTGTGGTTGTGGGAATGATGCAAATAAATTGCCCACTTGGGATAAATAAATTTGTCTGAACTGAATTAGTCCATCACAAAGAATCAGCTCTTAGAGCCAATTCATTCATAACTGAATCACTGTTTGCAACAACTTAGATCTTTAAAGCTCCAAAAAACTGAATGTGAGTGAACAAAGAAACTAAATGATGAGTTTACATGACGATGAAATTTCAGGTTGAACTAAATATTAAGTGAGACAGATCAACTTTTTCAGGTTGAGCCAGTTTTGTTTCACTGCAACTAATCAGTTAAAAGGATTTAAAGCAACAAGATGATTGTTGTTGTTTATCATTTAGAAATCTGCTCAGTTTACATTTAGCTAACCTGCCACATCTGCTGCAACAACACACACACACACACACACACACACAGACTCCATGTATGGTTTCCTGGGCTCAGTGCCATGCTCCTCATCATGTTTGTCTAGGCTAATCGTCCAGTTGCCTCCTCCTCCCTGCATTAACTTTGTTAGAACAGAGACACCTCGTTAATGATGGCGCTAATTGAATGAAATGGCCATACTAACAAGCATAAAACCTCCCACTCACATTCTGCTAATTAACAGCACACTGGCTTAATTACAACCCAGGAACACGTGCAGCGCTGCCTCTTTACTGTTAATTGCAGCAGCTAACAGGGATTTATGGTAATTGGCTGCAGAAGCGCTGTTAACGAGACTCTGAATTAGCCAGACACACAGAGACAAGAGCAGAGCAGCGATCTGCCAGCACCAATTAACACTCAGCTGACTCCACTGCTATTGGTTGGAGCTCAGAGGCCCACATGGCTGTATTGATCGCCTGATTGGGTAGTATAATGTCATATAGTCTCTCAATAAAAAGATGGACGGACGGAAGGACAGACAGACAGAATGACATTTAGATAGATAGATAGATAGATAGATAGATAGATAGATAGATAGATAGATAGATAGATAGATAGATAGATAGATAGATAGATAGATAGATAGATAGATAGATAGATAGATAGATAGATAGATAGACAGAGTGATTCTTTGCTCATGAAGTTCTGACTGCAGACATGACCATTGTTAGCACCACTGACTTGGAACTAGCTAGCACTAGCCAGAAATGCTAGCTCTGAGTGAGTGACAGCCAATCATGTTAGCATGAAACAAAAAAGCACATCCAATCAAAACAGTTTTCAATTAGAAGGTTTTAGATGGTGTCTGATTTTATTCAATTAATTTTTATCCTATTGGGCATCATGTATGTGCCGTTTCACATACATGTGATATATAAATGTCTCATTGTATCATGTCATATTTGTTTCATCATGTGATATTTCACAAGTTTCTAGCTGTTAAACTACGAGTGGTTTGGTTTAGTTATTGAATACAAATTAAACCAAAGCAGTGTTGTAAATGGGCCCCGGACCAGTTTAAACTGGAAAAGTTGGGCTCCAGTGTAAAAACGGTTAAAAACTCCCACTCTAGACAAGGGGGTTAGTCCCACAGAGGAACGGAATCTGGACCATATCAAACAAATGATAATGAAGATTTTAAGTAATTATCAAACGACAAATATTTAATAGCGTTGTTGTGGAATTTCAGGTAAAGAAACAGTGTCTCTAGGTTGACCTAGAGATCCACGTGACCTTCCACGTGTAAAAAGCAACTTGAAGATCTCTGGTGTGATGAGAGCGATCAGCCGTTCAGCTAAATTAGCAGCCAGTTAAAAGTGCTGTTCCCTACTTCTCTCAGAGTACTATGATGCTGTTTTGCGTTTCTTTTTTAATCATCTTTTGATGTTTTTATTGAAAACAAAAATCAATAATCCTGTTGTTCTCATTTTATTTACAGCATAAAATTCCAGCTGCTTTTCATTAGATTTTCTTCTGTCCTCCTAACAAAGCTTAATTCTCATTTAATTCTCCTCCACTCTTCTCTCTCATCACTCTCTTCTTTACTTCTTAATTTGCTCCTCCTCCATCTCCTCATGTGCACTGGTTTTTATTCTCCCCCCTCTGATGAAGTGATTATAGTTGTGTGTTCAGTTGAGGAGCACTCAGGCAGACACAGTCTAGATTGGTATGCATGTATTACTGCAACACGCCGTTTATGTGTGCGCGTGTGCGTCCTGGCAGATCTCTCACAGCTCATTGGTTGTATATGAGGGGATGTCAGTTAGTCGTTGGTTAAAGGATCTGGTTAGCATCCGTAATGGCCTCTTATTACTGCCTACGCCCAATGAATGTGGAGAACTCTGTGTTGATGTGTGACACTGAAATGATTTGATGGAGGATGCTCCTCAAGACATGCAGACAGATACTCAGCAGATTGACAGCCACTTCAAATGAAGCTTTATTTCTATATTTACATGTTACATTGAAGAAAAGGAAACAGTGGGACTTGGACTTTACTCTCTGCTAACTGGCTGGTTTCCTCTGTGACTGTGAATAAATCAAGTTAATCTCAGAGAAAATACTGAACAGGTTTGTTTTTATTTTGCTGGCTGAAAAGATCTGAATTGGAAAACTGAACGTGACGTAATTGAGTTTGTTCACTACAGAGATTAAATCTGTTCAAAAAGAGCCATAAAACTCCTCTACCTGCCAGTGATGGATCCAGCTGTCTAAAACAGAGTGAAAGTGGGTTTTTATATTTTTAAGAATAAGAGGAAGGGTTCGCTTTGGCTCAGTACGGGTCGGTATGCATTTGTTTTTGTTTCTACAGGTAAAAACTGGGTGCCTCACCGCTATGATGTCACATCATTACGTAGCTGACCCCTCCTACCAGGTAAAGGTGGCTGTGGAAACACTACAGCTGAACCAAACGGTCCCATCCTGAGCCGAACTTTTTTTTTTTAAAGGAAACTAAGGAAACTTTAGCCAAAACTTAACTTGGTGAGTTGTTAAACTTCTCTGCACACTAAAGATGAGCAGCTGGTTTCCTCAGAGGAGAAAAAGCCACCATGATGCTGGAGAAAGAGACAAAGAGCTGGTGGAGGAGTTCAAGCCGAAGCAGAAAACTGAGCTCCGGCTTCCCTTCTTTCTGTCGGGGTATGACGTGCGTGCTGGGAGCATATGCAGATGAGCAGTGTGTGTGTGTGTGTGTGTGTTGCGTTGTGACAGGGACTAATGTCTAAATCAGCCAAACTTCATCGCCCTGTCGCCCCGCTCCCCTACAAATGTCACCTGTTCCCGGCCAGTGATTTGCATAATGCAAAGCTTCTCAGTCGTAACGGTCCGATTAGCGGCGGGGAGCACCAGGACCATTCCTGATGCAGCAAGCCGTTAACAGCCGCTTTGCCGGGAACAACTGTGATTAACTGAGGAGGGGGAGTGGGAGCGACGGAGGATGGAAGGGGATGGAGGAGAGGAAGAGGAGGAGAGGAGCTAGACTGAAAACGTTGTATTAATTACAGAGAGACAGGTCGGCTGCAGGTGACCAAATCAAGTGATGCTACAGGGAGAAGGAAGGAGGGATGATGGAGAGAAAGAGGATGGCATGCTGCAGAGAAGATCCTCTAACAACAAAACATTACATCTCTTCTTTCATTTAATCACTTGAACCATGGAGAGTTCATGACTTCCATCGATAAGGAGACTCAGTTTGCTCCTCATCTATGTTCAGACATGAAGCTTAATCCACAATAATCTGGAAAAGAAGTTTAAAGAGGATTAACCTGCAAAATGAGCGGATGGATCCAGGTTTCCATGAACCAGAGGAGCACATATGAGATCTTTGAAAATGTCACCAGAGGGGAGACAGAGGGGAGACTGAATCTGACACGTTTTCCACGAAAAGTGAAAAAGTCCGGGGGGGGTGGGGGGGGGGGGGGGGGGTTATCATGTCCCGTGTCAGTGGACGTTCCTGCTTCTCATCAGCTAGTTCAAAGTTCAGCTCCACAGGTTAAAATGAACAGTTCATGTTCAGAGTTCACCATTTTAATTTTGAACTACTTCAAAGTTCAGTTCAATTTCACAAGCAGACGAGAACATGAGACCTTTTCATCTTCTCATTTCCACATCTTCACATCTTTTTTTAAGAAAAACAAATTTGGACAGAACATCTAGACCTTTCTGCACTTTAATCCAGTTTTTTATTTCCTTCAATTTTTACGGATGAATGAATTATTTAGTTAAAAATGTCAATAAAAACAAGAAAAACCATCATATTAAATGTAAACCTCAGACGGAGGGAAAGTAGTGATTATCTATCTGTTCCTTTATAACTCATGTGTATACACTGTCTAAGCATAAAAATCATTTAATAAGCATATTTATACAGTGATCTGTAATTATTTTATCATTTACTTTCACATTTTCAGATCCAGAAGAAATGTCCAAAACAGGAAACAGTAAACAGTAAAAAATAAAATAAAAAATTTGTTTGATAAGAAGTGAGGTCACGAATTTGATTTCATTTGATTTGAGCAATAGAAATAAAAGTTTGGAGTTACTGCTCTGCTTCACATTTATGTTCAAAAATGAAATGAGCAGGAAATGTGTGCATGTGTAAACTGGGCGGAAAGCAGCTTCTATGTCTGCAGCAGATGGAGCAACAAAAACGGGATATTTTATTGATTTTTAGAAATGTAACAAAAACAAAGGCTCAGTTTAAATGTGCTGCAGCAGTTTATTAATGAAGGCTGGTTTTACATCCTGAAATTCATACTAACTGGTTTGCATGATGGATTGAACAAAACAAGAGGCTTAAATCAATATTTCCATCTGAGTTTCTGGGCTGAACCGGTGTGCTCTGATTGGTTGTTTAGATGTGAAATATATGGACTAATTTCAGTCAGAGGGAATAATCCTGACAATCATGCAGCTGTTATTCTGACCCGTTTCTCCTCCTCCATGTTTGTTTTCTGACTGTTACTTCCAGTCCTCTCCTCTTCTGTTTTTTCTTCCCCCTGCCTCTGTGTGACAGATGAGGCAGAGATGAGAGGATGAGAAGATGAGAGGGGAGATGTGTTGCAGCTCACTTCTCTTTCTAATGTCTCTGGCTGCTGGGAAACCATGTGGAAAACTAAGGACTATTAATGCCGCAAACAAATCTCTCCCAAATCGGGAGCTCTTTTACATGTTTTAGTGCACGGGCGGGCTAAGGGCTTAATGACATGGAGAGAGGGTGAGGAGGGAGATGAAGGAAAATGGGGAAGTTGTGGATGGATGAAGAGAAGGATGGAAAGTAAAGATGGGGGAATCCAAGAGAGAAAAGGAAACAATGACCTGGAGGATGCAAGTGACAGGGAGCACCGGGAGGAAGCAGAAGAAATACTGAAAAAAGAAAGAGTTTAAATTTAGAGAAAGACTGATGTTTAGATCAGTGTTGCATCCATCCATCCATCCATCCATCCATTTCCATCCATCCATCCATTTATCCATCCATCCATCCATCCATTTATCTATCCATCCATCCATCCATCCATCCATCCATCCATCCATCCATCTATCCATCCATCATCCATCCATCCATCCATCCACCCATCCATTTATCCATCCATCCATCCATCCATCCATCCATCCATCCATCCATCCATCCATTTATCCATCCATCCATCCATCATTCATCCATCCATCTAGCCATCCAATTAGTCCTTGCTGCGGACTGAGTAGCTGCAGACTGCTGAGTCGCAGCAGGTTGCTGAGTCACAGCGGGTTGCTGAGCCGCTGCAGGTTGATGCGTTGCTGCGAGTTGTTGAGTCACTATAGGTTGCTGAGTCTCTGCCGGTTGCTGTGTCAGTGTGGGTTGTTGAGTTGCTGCGGGTTGCTGAGTCTCTGCGGGTTGCTGAGTCGCTGTGGGTTGCTGAGTTGCTGCAGATTGATGCGTTGCTGCGAGTTGTTGAGTCACTATAGGTTGCTGAGTCTCTGCCGGTTGCTGTGTCAGTGTGGGTTGTTGAGTTGCTGCGGGTTGCTGAGTCTCTGCGGGTTGCTGAGTCGCTGTGGGTTGCTGAGTTGCTGCAGATTGATGCGTTGCTGCAAGTTGTTGAGTCACTGCGGGTTGCTGAGACAAAAAACTAGGAAAAACATTAAAAGGGCTAAACTTTTCAAATGTTTTTTAATTAATCTAGTTTTAAAAAAAACAAATAACTAGTTTGTTTGCTCTATTGTTTGCTTGATCTTGTGTCACGTATTGTGAAGAAAAGGACACTTATGTAAACAACAACTAACTAGTTGTCATGGTTCCTGGGTTTTGGGGCGTTCTTTGGTTTGTGTTAGATTTTGATGATGGTTTTGGTTTTGGTTTGTCATGTTCTGTTTTGATCTTGGTTTCTGGTTCTGGTTTTTGTGTCTAGTTTTCTGTTAGGATCATTTGTGTCATGTTTTAGGTTTTGTCTTGAGTTTTGGTTCATAGTTCTGGGTTTTGTCACATTTAGTTCAGTTTTCTTGTTTTCCCTCTTGTGTTCCTGTGGTTTCTGTTTCTGGCTCGTTAGTTCACCTGGTCTAATTACTCATTCACTTCACCTGTTCCTTGTTACTCCCCCTGTGCAAATATACCTCATGGTTTTCAGTTTGCTCTTGTCAGATCCTTGTGTGGTTCATCACCTGTAGCTTGTTTCCCTGTTCCTGTATTTTGGGAGAATAAACCTTTTGCTTGCACCAATTCTGCCTCCTGCGTGATCTGCCTGTATTTTGGGTCCTCACCTCCGCCGCTCACACGTGACACTAGTGGTTTAAGTTTTTCTAGTTTTGTATTTCTTGCACCACCAGTGAGCAAGCAGTGTCTGAACACTGAATGAGACTGTATCTCTGAACAAACTAATAGAGCTTTAAAATAATGGATTTATTTTACATTGTTATTGTCTTTTCTTATGTTTATTAATATATTTTTGTTGTATTGTTTGGATTGTGTTATGTTTGTGATGTTCTGACCTTGATTTTAAGGATAATAAAAAATGTTCCCACTCTATAGTATTGAAGATGGTACTGGGTATCAAGCACCATCCTTAGTATTACTGAGTTTGAAACATTAGTATTGTGACAACCCTACGAGCTTCTTACCCTATCCCTAAGGGAGATCCCGGCCACCCTGCAGAGAAAACTCATTTTGGCCGCTTGTATTCATGATCTTGTTCTTTCGGTCTCTAACCACAGCTCGTGATCATAGGTGAGGGTGGGAACGTAGATCGACCGGTAAATCGAGAGCTTTGCCTTTGGGCTCAGCTCCTTCTGACCGATGCAGAGTCTGCACCACTGCAGACGCTGCACCGATCCACCTGTCCATCTCCCTCCATCTGGTTCAGATTCTCCAGTTGCTTTTTCACCCGGCTGCAGGAGACAGGTGGGCTACAGGTGGAGACAGAGGATGTTTCAGGAGACAGATGAGCTAGAGGTGGAGGCATAGGACATTTCAGGAGACAGACGGGCTAGAGGTGGAGACAGAGGAGATCTCAGGAGGCAGATGGGTTAGAGGTGGAGGTGTAGGAGGTCTCAGGAGACTGATAGGTAAGAGGTGGAGGCAGAGGAGGTCTCAGGAGTCTGACAGGTAAGAGGTGGAGGCAGAGGAGGTCTCAGGAGAATGACACATTAAAGGTGGAGGCAGAGGAGGTCTCAGGAGACAGAGAGGCTGGAGATGGAGGAGGGAAAGTGCCCCACTCTTCTTGTCATGGCACTGATGTCTTTTCCATGTAGTTCAGAAAGGACATAGTCATTGAACAATGGGTAGAGGTGAGAACCAGATATTGGTCTTATTTTCCTGGTGGATGATGAGGGAAGGAGCTGTTGGCATTTCTATTGTTGGAATAAAACAAATTCAATGTTTGTTTGGTTCTGTGTTTTGTCTTTTTATTTGTTTTTTATTTGTTTTATTTAGTGGAGCTGCAGAAAACTCTTGGAAACTTTTCCAACTGTTTTCAGATGGAGACATGACAAAAATCTGGCATGTGGCATTTCATCCTGTTATTAACCCCTCATTTATGATATGATTACATATATAACCTCTCACATACTGTATCACTCATCCACATGAATACAGGGTGTCGTGTGTGTGTGTGTATTGGTGTGTGTGAGTGTGTGTGTGTGTGAAAAAAGTTTTTTCTCATGGTAACTTTTTAACTTATCTTGCTTTTAATCATTTTGATGTAATTTATGATTTTATTGTGATTTTTGTTATTTGTTGCTCCCTTTACTTCTGAATGCTTTCTTTGCACCATCTGTGATGCTTTTAATGTTTAATGTAAAGCAGTTTGAATTGTCTTGTACATGAAATGTGCTGTACAAATAAGCTGCCTTGCTTTTTGTTTTGTTTCTCACATTTTCATAGATGTGTGTTAAAGTAAAAATAAAAAAAATAGTGCTTCATAGTATCATGGTCTGACCTTCAGACTAGGACGCTCTACAACCAAGTTCTGTCAATATGGATCTAATGAATGAAGAGGTCTTTTAACCAAAGGAGCTGAATAGTATTTAATATATTTCTACTGTAGCTGTGCTGGCCTAATGATAATCTAATAATCTTAATGCTGGTCATCCATTCATGAGTCCATAGATTGATTTAATCTGAACTTGTTGAACACATGAGCTTTCAGAAGATGATTGAGGACATGATTACACGCCATGTTGTTCTCCAAGCAGAAGAAGCTCCTCCGGTCCCAATCATGTCTAATTCTGTTCAGAAGTTAACAGCTATTTCAGTTATTAACCTGCAGCACCTCAGATAGCCCCGGCCCAACAGTCAAAGTCTTAACCAAGCGTTGAGCGATATCATCGCGGTGTTGGAGTGGAAAAGAAGCGCTCCCATTAGATGTCCAGCTAGATAAATAGGCTATAATGGGCTTCTGGGGGTGTGATTGGTCGTTTGGCCTAGCGCTCCCATCAGATGTGATCTTAGGGTCGCTGCCATGAATCAAGTAGCGCTGCAACGTCATTGGTCATCCTGACAGCTGAACAAAGCCCAGCGACTGGGGAGGGACAGATGCTGCTAATGGAGCCAGATTAGGATGGGTGTGCTTTGTTACTGGTGCTGGCACTGTGGAGTGGCTCAGTTAGAGGTGCTGTTAGTCACTTCCTGATGAAATACCTGAGCGTGGCGCCGTGGGCCAGCGGCGCTGTGGCACCGTGGGCTGCTGCTCTTTGTGTTTTTAAGTTTATATGATGTGAGGTGGTGTGAGTGCAGAGCCTGCTGATGTGGTAGTGGTGAGGCTGATAAGGGCCAGATAAGGTTTTAGGGCTAATGGTTTTCACTAATGAGAAAACCGCCTGTGATTATGACAAATAGGTGGAGAGCAGCGGGCTAAGCAGCGACACACCGCAGCTATTGTTCAGCAGCCAAGCCTCAGCCTCTCATTACACCTCCTCTCCAGCCTCTGCACCTCCTCTTTTTCTCCTCTCCATCCCATATGCATCCTCCTTTCCTCCCAACAGACTAGCTTCATCCGTCCTGCTTTATCTTAGACCGTTTCTTCTCCTGAAAGCTGTGTGTTTAATCTGCCATAGAGCAGTGTTTTCATGGGTCAGCTGTCCATGGAGACCGAAAACACACACACTCTGAGGACATGATGCAGCTTACAGGAGATTTAAATGTTTACAGTGATGAGCTGAAAAGGCAGGATGCACAAGTCCAGCTAACATCAGTCTGAAGTGTTCAGATCTAACAACGCACCAAAGTGCGCTTACCAAAATTTGTAGCTTAAATTAACAGGCAAATAAATAAATAAGTGAATGAAATATTAATAAATCTCAGTGGTATCTTTAAAAAACTGAACTAAATAGAACATATGATCAGTTTTCCTTTTACTGTTTAATAATTAATTATTATAATTTCCCTTTAAAAACAACAACAACAACAACAAACAAACAAAAAACAACAAAAAAACCACACTACAAGATAGCATCTCCTGTTTGAGAAAGTACTTTTCATTCTGCCTGAATGGTGGATGGTTGGAAGCAGACATTTAGACATCCCGGCCTGAACCATTTAAAGATCTGAAACTTGAATTAAAGATTTTTTTCTCTCTGAGGTATTAATGAAACATCTAATAAAAGCACAACCGAAAAACAAAATAAAATTATCTTTCGGTTAAAAAAATGGTAGTGAATTAAAAATCCTGTATGTGGCCCATTTACTGGTTCACATCTTTGGAATAATTCATATTACTGCAAGCTCCATGTCTTTCCACTTTCTGTCTGAACTTCTATTCAGGTCACGAATGTCAAACACAATTTAGTCCAGGTTCCACATTCAGCTCAATCTGGTCTCCAGTGGGACGCACCACAAAAATAAGTTTATTATCAAGAAGTTTACACTTATTAAAATGTCCTTTTTATGAAACATAATAAACAACCTGAAATTTCTGGAGAAAAATAAGTGAGGTTTTAACAGCATTTGGCCTCAGTTTCTCATTTATATCTTTACACACATTTAATGTCCAATCAGGAGCAGCCAGAGATCAACCAGTGAGCAGAAAGTTCTATGTGTGTGTGAAAAGAAGAAAAATAATGCTCCTCTATGGCTGGAATAAAGCCAAGAAGACGTTTCTGATGCACGGTGGCGCCACAAAGCAGCTGAGCTGGAGTTGGTTTAGTGAGGATAGCAGGTAAATAGTAGCAGGAATAACTGGAAATGAGGAAAAAGTGGAAACATGGAAATAGTTTCTGTTGTGTGTTTGTTTCAATAACAATATTTTTTCTCCTGAAAGCCAAGACTTGAGAGAACGATGAGATGAGAAAAGGTTTGGTCACTGTTGATCTGTGTGTTATTTCTACAAAGTTCTGTTAGTAATAAATTCTGCTTTCTTCTTCTGGTCGGCCTTTATGCTGCTATATCTATTCATACATTCATTTTACATCATTTTACCTCCCAGTCTGACAGCTGCTACACACTGGTTTATACTGGGAATAAAAGATTCAGCTGCTACAGACTGGTTTATACTGGGAATAAAAGATTCAGCTTCTACAAACTGGTTTATACTGGGATTAAAAGCTTCAGCTGCTACAGACTGGTTCATACTGGGATTAAAGCTTCAGCTTCTACAGACTGGTTTATACTGGGAATAAAAGATTCAGCTGCTACAGACTGGTTTATACTGGGAATATAAGCGTCAGCTGCTACAGACTGGTTTATACTGGGAATATAAGCTTCAGCTGCTACAGACTGGTTTATACTGGGAATATAAGCTTCAGCTGCTACAGACTGGTTTATACTGGGAATATAAGCTTCAGCTGCTACAGACTGGGTTATACTGGGAATATAAGCTTCAGCTGCTACAGACTGGTTTATACTGGGAATATAAGCTTCAGCTGCTACAGACTGGTTTATACTGGGAATATAAGCTTCAGCTGCTACAGACTGGGTTATACTGGGAATATAAGCTTCAGCTGCTACAGACTGGGTTATGTCAAAAAACATATGAAAAGAAAGGTGGACTCGAGTTTCAGTTTAAAAATTATTTTTGTTTTCATGAATTATATTCTGTCACTTCAGTTTGAAAGTAAAACCTGAAGATGTAAATGTTTTTCCAGCAGCGTTGAGGTAACTTTCAACCTGAGAAGTCCGGCTGCGTCCAGGTTCTGTGATGCCTGCATGTCCTCACCATGAGGATGATTGGAGCGCTTATCTCTGAGCTGCCGGTGCATTAATATAGTTTAATAGCAGCAGTTGGAGTATATCAATATTGCTTAACCTCCACTCCACCCTTAAAATCTCACCACCACCTTTTAACCTTCTCTCCCTCTATCATCCCCTGCTTCTTCTCATCTCCCCCACAGCGCTCAACCTTCTTTCCATCGTCTCTCCCTCCCTTTAATCCCATCTCTCTCTTTCCTCCCCCTGTTTCGCCAAACTCATTTTAGCATGAGATTATAAATGGAGCCTTGGGAAAATGTGATAAATCAATTAATCATTTGTAGCTGTGTAGCTTAATGAGTGAACTGAGGTGTCATAATTAGTTCTCCCAGTATCAATCATTAAAGAGAGCGTTTGCTGATAAACAGGCAGCTGATGAGAGCGGAGACATGGCTGATGGGAAATCACAGGATAAAGACAACTAAATGTGCATTAATGATGTGCACGTTACAGAATCGCTTCACTTAAAGTGTTTTTCTGTTTGAGAGGTTGTCAACTTTCTCTGTTTTTATTATCATGTCCTTATATTATCAGTGAGACAAGGCAAGTTTATTTATTCAGCACATTTCATCCATAATTCAACCCAATGAGCTGCATATGATCACAAAAACAGACAGAACTCATGCCGTTACATATTTTAAATGAAATTATTCTAGAAAAACAATTCAAGAACTGAGGTTAGAATTTAAAAACAACAACCACTGACCTAAAGTGTTGAACATAAGAATAAAATGTTTTAGAAATAAGTCAAATGTAATAAAACAACTACAAATAAGAATTTAATAAAAATATATGGAAGTACATAACACAAATAAAATCGTAAAAGCAAAAGACAAAATAAAACAATAAAATCAGCAACTCAGACCGGGTCCAAAACCAAACTAAAGAGGTGGGTTTTACCCTCGTCTTCACTCAGCTCCCTGTTCAGGGGGCTGAGTGAGACCCATGCCGCACAGATGATGTTAGCACACACTGGGAAGCAGCAGTCCTAACCTTAACCCACAGGAGAGACCTGACTGGTAAAACCCGGACCAAACACAGTCACTTCTGTGACCTGGGAAAGCCAAGCTTTGAGAGCCTTAAGACAACCAATGAAGTCACTAATGAAGAAGACATCTATCTATTTTGGGGATACATAAACCTAAAAATCATCTGCATAAAAAGCAGTTTTGTGCCTTCTAATGTTTGAGAAAAGATCAAAGGGTCAAGTAGGCCAAGGATGGGAAGTTTTCTAAAATACAACAAAAACTGTGTGTGAAGCTTTAAAAGTGCAGTAGTGGTTTGTTTGACAAGAGGTAGAGCACCGTTTGGGATCAATAACTGCTTAAAAGCACCAATACACATGTACACAATGTATGGTAGTTACCTGTAGTTCAGTCATCGTTGCACCTGAGGCCTCCGTATTCACCCACATATGAAAACATCTTTGTGCCAGGATGAGTTTTGGCCACTGACAGCCACCGTACATTTACTACTTGCTACCCATTTTTACCACTAGAGCTCAGCCATTACTACACACTGGACCTTTAATGAATTTTTAAATGAACTGAGGATCCAGTATGTTTTAGTTTTACAGAGAAATCTGAGTCTGTTCTTGTTAAATCCCAGATTACAGCTTCTCAATAGTCTGTGGTTGTCATGACGGCCCAGATATTTCTTTGGGGAGTCGTTTAGAAGGCTCTGGCTCTGGCTCTGAATCTGCCTCTGGTTCTGGTCATGGGTTCTGGCTCTGATTCTGGGCCAGGCTCTCACTCTGGTTCTTGTCCTGGTTCTGGTTCTGACTCTGACTCTGGTTCTGGCTCTGGCTCTGGCTCTGGCCCCGACTATGACTCTGGCTCTGGCTCTGGCTCTGGCTCTGATTCTGCCTCTGGTTCTGGTCCTGGTTCTAGTTCTGGTTCTGGTTCTGGCTCTGACTCTGGCTCTGGCTCTGGCTCTGACTCTGGCTAAGGCTCTGGCTCTGGCTCTGGCTCTGGTTCTGGTTCTGGCTCTGGTTTTGGCTCTGACTCTGGCTCTGATTCTGACTCTGTTTCTGGTCCTGGTTCTGGTTCTGACGGGGTTACTGCGGCTACAGCAGCCAGTATGCCGTGGTGGTGTCAGGTGTGTGTTGTTGGTGTGTCAATTGTGTGTGTTGTTGGTGTGTCAGTGTGTGTATTGTTGGATTGTCAGGTGTGTATTGTTGGTGTGTCAGGTGTGTGTGTTGTTGGTGTGTTAGTGTGTGTATTGTTGGTGTTTCAGGTGTGTGTTGTTGGTGTGTCAGGTATGTGTATTGTTGGTGTGTCAGTGTGTGTGTTGTTGATGTTTCAGGTATGTGTGTGGTGATGTGTCAGTGTGTGTATTGTTGGTGTGTCAGGTGTGTGCTGTTGGTGTGTCAGTGTGTGTGTGTACTGCAGCAGAGGTTAACTAAAGAGCTTATTACAGGCCTCGCTGTGAGGACGTAAGCTAACTGATGCATATATAAGTCCTAACACTTAGAGGGGGCGGGACGCTGTGTGTGTTAAATAGAGGAAAGGTCAGGACGGGGGTCACAAGCTCATAACAGTGTGTGTGTGTGTGTGTGTAGGTGTGTGTGTGTGTGTGTGTTAATGGTCTTTCTAACATGGAAAATGGCCCAGTGAGCAGCCTAAATTATTGAAATCACAACCTCAGCACTGGAAACCATTATCACACTCATTTACATAAAGACTCTTTCAAATAGGCTAGTGAAGGCTGGGAAACGCCCCCACCCCCTGCACTGCATCTCCGTGTCTGTGTGGGGGTCTAATATTCCTTTAAGGTTCGAGTTAGGGTAACAAAAAGTTAAGCCCAACCCCCCCATGGCCTCCTATCAATATCCAGTATCCCAGCCCTTCAAACCAATCACAGTGATGTATGTACGGGGTGTGTCATCGTCAGTGGTAACACAGCCAGACAGAGCCACACACACTCATATTTACACACACATGCACACAGGGGATGGTAACAAGCCATTAACGAAGCCTTAATTGATGAGCTCGTTAAGATCTGTTATTAGAGAAATTGATTTCAAATAGCCACTTTAATCTGCTGGCCGCCCAGAAACAGGCCACAATGCAAATTGAAGAAGCTAAAGTACATAATGGAGCAAGTAATTCATAGATTTCACTTTCACTAATTAATATTGGAGATTGGACGCTGTATGTGTCTGTGTGTATGTGTGTGTGTGTGTGTGTACATAGTGTTAATAGGGGTCTATTGTGTGTCTTGTTATTAATTAATGAGCTTTATTCCCATTACTCATTAACAGTAGGTGTGTTAGCGTGATGGTGTACATGTTAATGTGTGTTAAACTATCAACTTCAGTTAATATTCCGGGTTAAAATGATCCGAATGAAATGAAGGTAGATTGGGATTGAGGCAGATTGGGTGTGACTCAGGATTTCAGGAGCATTTAGATGTAGACCAGCAGAGTCAGACTCATCTTAGTCCAGGTTCCACATTCAGCTCAATCTGGTCTCCAGTGGGTCAGACCAGTAAAATAACAGCACAATAACCTATAAATAATGAAAAATCTGGTAGAAAAAGGGAAAAAGGACACGAAGATACAACAGATTGAAGCAACAACCCTTAAATCCAATCTACAACCAGGCAACAACTGCTACACCTATACAGTAACACAACAGAAAATTTCCTACAACTTTTACAGAAAAGCTAAGCTGTAAATCATTAGGAGTTCCTAATGTATCATGACAACAACCAAAGTACCAGAAACACACACAAAAAATAGCCTAACAACAGTATATTTTAGTGTATAAACCCACTGGACAACTCAGTGACTGTGTCAGCATGCAGAGGATGAGGAATGAGGAGTGATTAAAGATGAGTGTGATCATGCAAATGACCACGCCTCTACGGAGGCTAGAGGCAGGCTAGGGCGGCCCAGAGACCCAGGCGATCAGCAGAAATCCTGGTGCACGAATCCTGGAGCACCCCAAGGGTGGCAGAGGAAGGCCCCACCCATAACCTCCCCGCAGTCATGGAGCACAGGCCCCGACAGGCCAAGATCGGCAGCCGCGACCAGGCACCAGCCATCCAGGGCAGCCAGAGAGAAGGGCCCAGGAGGACCAGGCCCCCTCAGACAACCACCCAGCGTGGGCCAGCACTCACCCCAAGACAACAGCCGCACACCGCAGGAACCAGGGCACCACCAATCACTCCCCTCTTCATCCTACACACCCAGCCCATCTTCCATCAAACCCCATCCTCCACCAACAAGTACAGTCCCCACCACCACACCCCATCAGCGCAGCCAGTCTGGATCTCAGTCCGTGGGGCAACCACCTCCCTCTGCCAACCTCTGGTGGCGCCCAGGAAACACAGGTGTGAGAGGACCCCATTGCCCTCACCCTCCCCGTTCATGACTGTTTGTGAAGTGTGTGTTGTTTGCAAATAATGTGTGTGTGTGTGAGAGCGGGGAAGGAGAGGAGTCCCGGGATGTAAGTACAGAGGACAGGTCAGGAGCAGCCATTCTCCACAACCAGGACACACAGTGACAACAGCCAATGTGTTGCCACCAACCCTGCCCACAGCCAATGAGCCGCACCCACCCACCACATGCCTAGGGGGGGAAGGACAGAAGGGGGAGGAAGACAGTGGGAGAGCCCAGACCCACGGCCCACCACCCCCAAGCCCACCCAAGCCTTCCAGACAAGTGCATGTGATACCTCCCCACATACACACCTACTGTATATCCTTGCCCTCTCCCACTCATCCTGGCACATCTACACACACACACACACACACACACACACACACACACACACACACACACACACACACACACACACACACACACACACACACACAAACCTTTCAGTCTCCCCCCTAAACACACCTCAGCACCTCCCCCTGCAATCCTCCAAACCGAACTCAGCCCCCCTTCAAACCCTTACACCCTTCCTGCCCCCGTGCCATACACTAAGTCCCGGGGCGGCAATCAGATACCAGGACATGCACCAACCCACCGTGGCAGCACACCCGGGCAGGCTGAGACCCTCCAGCTTCTCAGCTTCTCATTTTGAATTTGGAAGATAGATTGAGTCTTCTAGCTTAGATAATAGTCTATACAGTTTTGATAATAGCTTTGAGATTCAAGAATTCTGCTACCGTGATAGGTAGCTGTGAGTTTAAGCTGGTGATATTCTAAAAATGTGTGTGGCTGATTCCATATTGTAAAGTGAGTTCATCAAATGATAAGAAGTTTCCATTTTCTATTATATGTTCTTACTGTTTAATTCCTTTATTTTTCCATTGAATGAAATTAATCATTTTTTTGTTTTGCAGGATGTCAGGGTTGTTCCAGATGGATGTAAGCTTACATGAAATAAGTATTGGTTATCTTAAAAAAATTCCCACCAAGCCATTAAAGAGGAATTAATATTAATGCTTTTAAAACACTTATGTGTTTTGATGGTTGAGCTGATGAATGGCAGGTCAGAGATAATTAGATCCTCACACAATGCTTTCTCTACATCTAACCATGGTTCATCCAGATCGCTAGGTTTAATCCCTTTGGAGATATACTGCAGCTTGTTAGCTAGGAAATAGTGATTAAAGTTGGGTAGCTCCAATCCACCTCTGTCTTTGGTCTGTTGTAAAGTTTTTATAATTATACATTTTTCCATAGCAATTTCGATATATGTGAGTCCAGTGACTTAAACCAGCTTGAGGATAGTTTATTGGGCCTTATTGAAAACGGGCAGTTGACTTTAGGTATAACCATCATTTTAATGGGGGCAACCCTCCCCATGAGTGATATCGGTAAGCACCTCCACCGTGAGAAATCATCCTCTATTGCAGGAGTGCCCACACTTTTTCAGCTTGCGAGCTACTTATAAGATGACCAAGTCAAAATGATCTACCTAACGCATATTTCTATATTGTTATTTATTTTAAATTATTAATTTTGCATATTCTTCTTTTGTTTTTAGGATAAAGAATTCTTTAATTGAATTTGAATTTCATCTATAAACATTTGGTGTTTCTTGCCTAACTGCATTAACTCACATTGCACAATTCAATTCTATATGACTTGCACTGAATAGCATCAGCCAAGGCTGCATAGTCCAAAGAATTAACTGAGCTGATGATATGAATTACAGTGTTGGTCTTTTCCTTGCAGCACTACTACAAGATCATTCAACATGTTGGTCAGATCGGTTAAAAAAGCCAAGTCTAGAAGCCACTGGTCATCCTTTGGTTGGCTGTATTCTGCATGCTTAGCTAAGAAATAAAACTCCCTAATTTCTGGACAGAGCTCTCAAAATCTTTGCAGGAATTTCCCTTGACTAAGCCATCTCACGTCAGTGTGTAGCAACAACTCAGAGTGGTCGCAGTCAGCCTTATTCAGATGTGCACAAAACGACCATCTTTGAAGAGATCTGGCGCGAATAGAACAGGCGATCTTTGTTGCCACATCCATAATTTCCTTCAGCATTTTAGCGCATAGTGCTTGTTGATGTATTATGCAGTGGTAAGTGAGGAAGTCCGGGAAAGCATCATCCTCCCTGCACTTGGCAATGAATCCATTCGAGCTGCCAACCATCGCTGGTGCTCCATCTGTTGTGATGGACACAAGTTAGCACACAGGGTACTGGGTTTTCTCAATACATTTTTTGAAAGACTGGAAAATGTACTTTCCTCGCATGTGCTTTTTCATGGGCAGTACTGTCAGTAGTTCCTCTTTTGCATTCATATTACAGTGAGAAAAACTCACAATCTGTTAAATTTTTCTAAAGTTGCTGGCTTAAATCCTTGGCCATGGCTTCAGAGTGCCATGTTACGGTCATGATCACTGTTCTGCAGTGATCACTGCCCTGCAGAAACTCTCACTTCCTCATCTGCTCCACCTGAGCTTCCCTGATTATTCACTCTCCTCACCTACTCCCTGCCCTATTTAAACACTCTCCAGTCTGCTTCCCTGCCAGATGGTCAACATTACTTACCCAATTGATAATGTTTGTCTCTTGTTTCTAGATTCCTGTTACTGACCTTGCTACTTCTGTATTTCCTTGTGCCTGATTCCCTGTCGGATTTTTTCCTGCCTAATGCCGGTCTGGATTTCGACCCATGTTTGGACTGACCACTGAGCCCTGCCTGTCTCTGATAAGTAGTCTGATCTCTGCCTTCTTGTAAATGACCCTGCCTGTCTGATTACTATGCTTCTGGATTGTTGGATCTTCCCTATTTCATGTCTGGAGCCTTTTTCAGGATCCTGTGCCCCACAGCGGTTTAGGAAATGGTTGCCACTCTCTGCTGGACTGCTTCCAGATTCTGCCCTGCATTCCCCAGTTTCAGTAAATACATTTTATGATAAATACAGGGGTGGCGTGGCTCAGCAAGGTAGAGCGGTCGTCTTGTAACCTGAGGGTTGCCAGTTCGATCCTTGGCCAAATCGAGTTCATGTCGAGGTGTCATTGGGCAAGACACTAAACCCCTAATTGCTCCTGATGGGTCACGGTTGAGCGCCTTGCATGGCAGCTTCCGCCATCAGTGTAAATGGGTGAATGGGTGAATGTGATGTATGATGTAAAGCGCTTTGGGTATCATTCCAGGCACAGAAAAGCGCTACATAAAATACAAACCATTTACCATTTACCATTTAAATTCCTTGTTTAAAAACCATCATTGTGTGTGGCTGAATTGATGGATTCTCTGTGATGATTCATTACGGTACCTACCTCCACAGGGCCTCCCCACACAGCGGCAACTGCTGCAGTTGTATCAACTGCCAGTGTCGGCCATTCTCCACATTGTGAGATTCAGTTCGAGCTACAGCCCTCATCATTTTCCTCCAAACAGGCTAAGGTTGCTTATATGGTGTCTTTATTGACTGGCAAGGCAAAGTTGTGGGGGACCACTGAGTGGCAAAGGGACTCTCTGATCTGCTATTCTTACAAGGATTTTGCCAAAGCCTTGGTCAGAGTGTTTGATCCCGTTCCCGAGCTGGCCACTCAGGATGCACCCAAGAGTCTGGTCGAGTTGGAAGTTCTTATAGAATAGAATAGAATAGAATAGAATAGAATAGAATAGAAATACTTTATTAATTCCTTCAGAGAGCCCTCAGGGAAATTTCTTGCAACACCCATTGATCTCAGGCTTCAGGAATGGAGAGCAGAAAGGAGTCGAGTCCACCCAGGTCACTGATCCGTGCCCCAGGGTTAGCCCTCCCACGTCCAACCTGATCTGTCTTCCATTTCCCCTTCCTCCATGCAGCTTGGACAGACCAATCTGCCTTCCCAGGAGAAGGATCGTCGATTTAAGGAGAGACTGTGTTTCTACTGTGGAGGCGGCGGTCATCAGGCCCTTTGATGTCCATTAAAAGGCCGGATTCAGTGGGAGAAGTGAGGCACCTGCTGAGTCAGAGAAAATCACCCCGGAGACCGCCGATATATTTTTTTTCCACTCAGCTCATAATAAATGGTCAGGTGAAGCAAGTGTCCACGTTCATTGACTCTGGTGCAGACACCAAGTTTCTAGATATTGGTCTTGCTCAAGCCCTCAAGATCCCAAGCCAACCTGTTTGTAAAAGAGTCAAAGTTCTGGCCATGTGTTACACTGGATCACTCACGAAATGGTTCCAATGGTATTAGTCGTAGCGGGCAACCATCATGAGCAAATTTAATTTCTACTTATTCATTCTACAGAGGTACCTGTCATTCTGGGTGCTTCTTGGTTAAAGAACCACAATCCCCACTTCGACTGGAACATGGGGGAGATTTTGGGTTGGTCTCCCGGCTGTTTATCCACCTGTCTCTGAACCTCCACCAACCTGCGTATGAGTTCCGGGACCATTTCAACAGCTTATTCCAATCTGGCAGAGGTTCCTCAGGAATATCATGACCTCAGGGAGGTTTTCAACAAGTATCAAGCCACCTCCCTTCCTTCACATCGAAGCCTATTACTGTGCCATTGACCGGAACGTTGCCTGAAACGTTTCCTCCTAGGGGTCACTTATACTCTTTGTCCGGTCCTGAGAACCAAGCCATGAAGGCCTACATTGACGACTCCCTCAAGGCCGGTACTATTCAGCCTTCCTCATCTCCTGCTGGAGTGGGCTTCTTCTTTGTAGAGAAGAAGGACGGGTCGCCCGTACCTTGTATTGATTTTAGAGGACTTAATGACATAAGACCCTCTTCCCCTCATGAACACGGCTTTTGATCAGATCCAAGGAGCCACACTCTTCACCAAGCTGGATCTCCAGAATGCCTACCATCTCGTCTGTATTAAGGAGGGCGATGAGTAGAAGACGGCGGTCAATACTCCAACAGGACATTATGAGTACCGGATAAGGCCGTTGTCAAATGCACCAGCAGTATTCCAGGTGCTGGTGAATGACATGCTCAAGGACATGGTTGGTCATTTTGTCTTTGTCTACCTGGACGACATCTTGGATCTTTTCTAAAGACATTTCATCACATAAGGAACATGCTTGAACTGTGCTTCTCTGACTCCTGCAGAATAAACTGTATGTCAAAGCTGAAAAATGTGAGTTTCACAGAAGGACGATTACTTTTCTTGGATACATTATCTCCCCTGAGGGCACCTCCATGTATCCTAACAAGGTCAAGGCAGTTACAGATTGGCCTGTTCCACCGAACCCCAAGCAGCTTCAGCGCTTCTTGGGAATCGCTAATTTCTACAGATGATTCATCACCTTACCTTTACATGCCCTCACGTCTTTCAAATGTTTGTCTGGTCGGACCAGGGCTTTCACGCTTTTGAAACAACTGTATACTTCTGCACCTGTGCCTTTCTCTCCAGATCCGTCACAGCAATTTATCAATGAGATTGACGCCTCCAACTCAGGAGTGAGGGCGGTCCTTAGTCAGAGATATGCCAACAACAAGATTCATTCATGAGCCTTTTTCTCCAGGAGCCTTTCAGCAGCAGAACGGAACTATAAATTGCTGGCTGTGAAATTGGCGCCGAAGCTTGGAGTCACTGGTTGGAGGGGGCTACTGAGCCCTTCATTGTCTGGAAAGACCACAAAAATCTGGAGTATTTGAGAACTGCAAAGAGACTTAATCCCAGGCAAGCCCAATGGACCTTGTTTTTTGGCCAGTTTAACTTTGCTTTGCCTTACAGGCCTGGGAAAAAGATAGTCAAACCAGATGTGATCTAGACTCCATGACTCCCCAGATTGTGAACAGTCTGTCAACCAAACAGATGTCATCCTCCCACCTTCCGTGCAGTTGGCAGCCACCAAGACTGAGATTGAACATAAAGTTATTGAGTCCCATCAGCAACACCATGTGCCTGCTCTCTGCCCCAAGAGCCATCTCTTTGTTCCAGGTCACCTGGTTTCTGAGGTACAGTCCTTTTGCCATAATTCCCCTCTGCATCATCAAAAGGAGTAAGCAAAACCTTGTCCGTGGTCCAGAATGGTTTCTGGTGGAGAATCCTTGTCAAGGACGTTAAGGAGTTTGTTCTCTCATGTTGACACTGCTGTCAGACCAAGTCATCTTGTCGTCCCCCTATGGGGCTGTTACGACCCCTTCCAATTCCCAATCGACCCTGGTCTCATGTTTCAATGGACTTTGTTACTGGTCTTCCCCTGTCTAATAATTACTCTTTTATACTCACCATTGTAGATTGTTTCTCTAAAATGACACACCTGGTTCCTCTTCCCAAGCTGCCCTTGTTGAAGGAACTCAGCGTTATCCTGTCCAAAGAAGTCTTATGTCTTCATGGCCTACCTGTCAACATCATCTTGGATCTGGATCCCCAGTTCATTTCCACATTCTGGAATGAATTCTGTACCCTCCTAGGAATAAGGGTGGACCTCTTCTCAAGTTTCCATCATTAGACGGATGGACAGACTGAGAGACTCAACCAAGAAGCGGAGACGAAGCTCTGCCTACTCTGTGAGGAGGATCACTTGATGTGGTCTCAGAACCTGCCATGAGTGGAGTATGCCATTAATTCTCTTCCTTTCAGTGAAGCCGGTCTATCCCCATTCTATGTGGTCTTACCAACCTCCAGTGTTCCACGTTCAGGAACAGATCGCTGGGGTTCCCTCAGCCCATGCTGCAGCCCAGCGCTGCCAATTGCTATGGAGACATAGCAGTAGAGACCTCCGGGCTCTACTTACGACCTCTCCCATATATTCCAGGACCGCTAACAGGCGGCGGATCCCTGCTTACTGTGTTCGACAAGACGTGCCGCTGTCTACAAAGGATCTTCCCCTTTGTGAGGAGAACCGTAAGCTCACTCCTTGCTTCTTTGGTCCCTTTCCAATTGCCAGAGTTTTTAATCCAGTGGCTGAGTCTTTTGGTCTGCCCAGGAATCTCTGAATCCATCCCACATTTCATGACTTCAGGATCAAGCCTGTGACTTTGTCTCCCCTGGCTCCTGTCTCCAAGGGTACTGTCATGATCAGTGTCAGTGATCACTGCCCTGCAGGAACTTCCACTTCCTCATTAAGCTCATCTGCTCCACCTGAGCTTCCCTGATTACTTACTATCCTCACCTGCTCCCTGCCCTATTAAGTTACTGTATTCCTTGATCGCTGGAGAGCTTTGATTCAAGATAATATTTCTGGTTTGTTTTTGAAATCTTGGAACAATGAATCAGCTGCTTCAACAATTGCTATTTCCTTTTGGATCTTTGACAGAGGAGAATGTTGTTTTCTCCTTGTTTGTTTTTAACCGATTAGCCAGGAACCTTCCAGATTTGTTGCCATGTTCAAAGTTCTCCAAACAAAGTCTTTGCACCAAGAATTGTGTTTTTTTTATCTATTATTTCATTAAGGTCAAGTTTAGCTTTCCTCATATAGTTCAATGTGTGTTTTTCTGGGCAGACAGGGTAAGCGTCCTCTAGAGATTTAATTCTGAGTTCTAACTCAGAAAATTCTCAGCTCTGTCTGCTTTGGCTGTCTTGGATTTGGTGCTCTGTGGACTTGCTGGGCCTTTGGGGCCTCGGGCTCCCCCCGTCTCCCACTGATGCTTCGAGGTGCGGTGTGATCACGGCCACCTTGCAAGCATACATTTCTTCCTTGTTGGATGGCCACACACGCATGTTCACACGTGCATGCTCACAAACGTGCTTGTCTCTCCATCTTCTTCTGACTAGATGTTGCAAATGTTTGTGTGTTGGTACGTTTCTCTGCAGGTACGTTTGATGACTACAGTACTTTTTCATATCATCAGTATCCTATTTTCTTTATTTATCATGTAGAACTGTGGTAGTTTATATTGTTTTTTTTTTTTTGTTTGTTTTCTTCCCTCTTCCTCTGTCTCCCTGTCAGGTTCGGTACTGACATATAAAGACTAAAGAAAATAAGATTACAATAAAAATAATAAAAATATCAAGGGCAGCCATGTATGTATCATGTCTCCCTTGGTAGAGCAAATCTGTCAAGCAAAATATGGCACACAGTCCACCGTTCTGTATGTTGGGATGCTGGACAGGAGGGGGGGGGGGGGGGGGGGGGGGGGGGGGGATATTTTGAGTCCCTCTTACAAAGCGAAGTTCTCATCAGACTCAAACAGCATTCAATATTCCCTTTAAGATCTGTGTTTACGGGACAGCAGATGCACTGTGTTTGATCTGTGGACGATGAGTGTACTGGGAGATTGTGATCTGTTGGGCTCCTTCATTTTCACAGCTTCGACCTCAGATTTCTTCAAACTGTTTTATTCCTGTGACTTGGAAAGACAGAAGTCACAGAACGAAAATCAGAGGTCGATTTTCACTAAAGGTTTTCACTAAACCTGGTCATGTAACACAGCAGCACACGAGAAGCAGCTACTACATGTCTCATCGTTGTTCCGACAGTTTTAACCAGAAATCAGAGAAGGCTTGACTGCGTGCAGATCCTGCCTGATCTGCCTGCAACTGGGTCCTCACCGCCACCAACACACAACAGGGAAGCTTCCTGGTTACCGGTGAGTCATGGCTCCACTTACCTCGACATCCAGTTGTGAAAGCTGCATCAACCTGAGCCAGAAGGTGATCGAGCTGGAACAGAGAATTTCCACTCTTTACCAGATCCAGGAGGCTGAACACGAACTGGATACAATCCTCCTTGGCCAAACTAAAGCCGCGGCTACTAGTGCTCAGCTAGCCGACACAGCGCCCTATCCAGGTGATGTGTCACCGGCTCCCACCAATAGTTCATCCAGGCACACAAACACAATAGATGCCTGCTTTGCTGGTGCTCCTGCCATTAGCGAGAACCGCTGGTTCCAACTTGGCGCTAGACCCAGAGTTCCGGTCAGCTCCACTCCACTCCAGCCAGAGTCATGGACCGAGGTCGGGACCCGCAACGGCTGCAGAAGGGACCGGGCGAGCCGTCTTTCATGCTCTCCCCTCACTGACGCCGTATCCCTGGAGAACAAGTTCAACGTCCTGGATCTTGTGGATTTTCCTCCTCTGGCCGCTGGCCCTTGCCATCCTGCTGTGTCACCGGGGTCGCCATCTTGCTCCCGGAGCCGTGACGGGCAGTCCCACGCTTCTGTCAGAACTCGCCGCAGGGAGCTGCACTTTACTCCGGCTCCACAGAGAAGCAGGCCCATGGAGCAGCCGTGGACCAGCTCCCACCTGCCGGACAACCGCCCCCGCGATTCGGCTGTTTCATCGCCGTCCAGATCACACCACCGGCGCCTCGATGTGGATGTCATGGGTGGGCGAACCTCCGGCCCCCCTTGTCCCCCGGCGGATCCTCCTCACTCCACGCTCATTATCAGGGATTCCATCGTGAGGAACGTGCGGATGAGGGGGGCGCTCACCCTGTCGTTCCCTGGAGCCACTGTTTTGGACATCGCCGACAGAATCCCGGGCATCCTGAGGTCCCAGCCGCAGGCCAACAGGATCATAATCCACGTCGGCACCAACAATATCCGTAAACAGCAGTCCGAGCTGTTAAAGCTGGATTTCCTTGATCTTTTCACGTTGCTTGGACTATGTCAAGTAAATGTTTATATCTCTGGCCCCACCCCCACTTGCGGCAAAGGGGTAGGCTGCTTCAGCAGGCTGCTCAGCCTCAACACCTGGCTCTCCTCCGCCCGTAGTTCCCACAGCCTGGGTTTTATTAACAACTTTGTTTGATGCTTTCTGGGAGCGGAGGCATCTTTTTGGGGCTGACGGGCTTCACCTCAACTCGCGGGGCTGCCGTCTTCTGTCCGCCAATTTGGCATTTGGTGTACAGCACTCCTGCTCCCAGCCCACTCATTACACCAAACCCACTGCACCTGCTGACCTGTCCGTCATGGATTGATGCCCCCCTGGTCCCAGCTCCTACTTACTCAGTTCCACTTTTAACAGCAAAGCTCGCAATACTGGACTTGGACCTAACATTCCTCCAAACAGTTCATCAATTCATGTCATCATCACATTCAGAGAGCAACCACACCACCACAAACCATATCATACCGTAAACATCAATAATCTCAGGCCTCTTCCAAAATGTCAACCAGTACCTGCCTTTTCAGTTCAAATGTCACCAGTCACACTCAATATGGCACTTTTAAATATACGCTCTCTGTTAAATAAGTCATTTATTGTCAATGACCTGATTTTAGACCACAAACTAGACTGTTTGTTTTTAACTGAAACATGGTTGGGTGTGGATGCACCTGTTGTTCTAGCTGAGGCCTCCCCACCAAATTTTAACTATTCTTTTTCTATAAGAACTGGTAGGAAAGGTGGTGGCACAGCATCTTTAACCAATAACACTCTCACCACCAAACAGATTTTATTCGCTAATTCTACCACTTTTGAATATCACGCCATTGTTTTTAGCAGCCCTCCAATTTTATGTGTCACCATTTATAGACCACCCCAAAAATGTGCTGCTTTTATTAATGAGTTTTCAGAATTTTTATCAATCATACACACAACGTACAACATGATAATTTTAACCGGTGATTTTAACCTGCACATAAATAATCCTTTAGACCCTGTTTCAAAAGAATTTTTAAACATTCTTAACTATATGGATTTTACGCAACATGTCACGCAGCCGACTCACAACAGAGGACACACACTGGACTTGGTCATTACCTATGGCCTTTCTGCCAGTGTGTCCTCTGTTGTTGACTTGGCTGTCTCTGACCACTACTGTGTGTTTTTTAACATCACCGGTTTTATTCAGCGGGAGACCTCGGTGCGAACTGTGAGGAAGCGCTATCTAACCTCTGAAGTGGCTGCAAATTTTATCAAGGTTTTCAAACACTTTAACAGTAAACTGAAGACAAGCCTCGACTCTGTTGCTCCACTCACTACAAAAAAGATATACCCAAAACTTATATCTCCCTGGAGGAATGAGGAGGTCAAAAAACACAAAAGAAATTGCAGGGCGGCAGAAAGGAGATGGAGGAAAAATAAAATGACAATAAATTATCAGATATTTTGTGAGCAACTTAAAATTTACAATAACGCACTAAGGAACTCAAGAAACATGTACTTCTCAAAAATAATCAGTAAAAATAAAAATAATCCCAAGGTTCTTTTTTCCACCATCGATCACCTATGTAACCCTGATTTTAACAGCTCCCAGCGAACCCCAACAGACTCTCTCTGTGAGCAGTTTGCAGACCACTTCAGAGGTAAAATCAGTGCCATCATATGTGGTATTTTATCCAACCAGAACACGAACACATCTGAGTGCTTGCTTTTACCTGAGGAAACACTGGACAGTTTTGTTCTGGTTAATGCTGAGATCCTTGATAAAAGTTTTCTCCACAGTAAAACCCACCACATGTCTTTTAGACCCAATTCCCACTTCACTTTTTAAATCATTTTATGGATTTTTTAAAGACGAGCTTTTATGCATGATAAATTGCTCTCTTCAGATGGGCGTTTTCCCTGCGGCCTTTAAAACGGCGGTGGTGAGGCCCCTTCTGAAGAAGAGCAATTTGGATTGTAATGATTTTAATAACTATAGACCTGTATCCAACTTACCATTTTTAAGTAAAATTCTAGAAAAACTGGTTTTTATTCAGCTTAATGATTTTTTTAAATAGTAGAAATATCCTTGAGATATATCAGTCTGGATTTAGGGTGAACCACAGCACAGAGACTGCTCTCCTGAAGGTTTTAAATGATTTTAGGATTAACTGTGACTCACAGAACCTCTCAGTCTTGGTGCTACTGGATCTTAGCGCAGCATTTGACACAGTAGACCACACTATTCTTTTAAACAGACTGAAACACCCGGTGGGCCTCTCTGGTGCTGTTCACTATCTCTCAGACAGAACTTATATGGTAAGTTTGGATACATGCTCCTCTAAGATCCATAAAATGACATGTGGTGTGCCTCAAGGGTCAGTTTTAGGCCCTGTTCTTTTTAATTTGTATATGCTCCCTCTTGGCAGTGTCATCAGGAGGCATGGAGTAAACTTCCACAGTTATGCTGATGATACTCAGCTGTACATCTCCATGTCTCCTGATGACACGAGACCAATGGACGCCCTTTTCAACTGTATTTTAGATATCAAATCCTGGATGGCAGAAAACTTTTTACAGCTTAACCAGAACAAAACTGAAGTTTTAGTCATTGGTCCTGAGGCTCAGAGAGAGAAACTCTTAGCTAAATTACAGGCATCCACATTAAACCCATCATCACAAGTAAAAAACCTGGGCGTTATTTTTGACTCTGAGCTTGGTTTTATTCCACATATTAAACATGTTACTAAAATAGGATTTTATCACCTAAAAAACATAGCCAGAGTCCGTCCCATTCTCTCTCGGGCCAACACGGAGATGCTGATGCATGCTTTTATCACAAGTCGTATTGACTAATGCCCTGCTCTCTGGTCTTCCCAAAAAGAGTATTGCACCTCTACAACTCCTACAGAACTCAGCTGCTCGTGTGCTGACGAAGACCAGAGGGCGGGCCCACATTACACCGGTTTTAGAATCACTGCATTGGCTCCCCGTGTGTTTCAGGATCAATTTTAAGGTTCTCTTATTGGTTTTTAAATGTCTTAATGGTCTTGGGCCTTCTTATCTTTCAGATTTGCTTTTACCTTATGAACCCTCGCGGCCCCTGAGGTCTTCCGGTACTGGCCTCCTGACTGTACCTAAAGTCAGGACACATACTCATGGAGAGGCAGCTTTCCAGTGGTATGGTCCTCGTCTGTGGAACAGCCTGCCGGAGGAGCTCAGGGCTGCAGAGAACGTTAATGTTTTTAAGAGCAGGCTCAAGACCCACCTTTTTAATTTAGCTTTTACTTAATATTTATTCATTTTATTTTTATTTATTTTATTCCCCTAGCCTATTTATTTTTCTATGTTAACCCATTTTTATTTATTTTATGCTTTTATTCTATTTATATTATTTTTAGGTTATTTCCCCAGTGTTTCCTCGGAGGGGGCTCTCTGCACTGGGGGCTTTCATCGGCTGTGGCTGCTGTGGCTCTGTCCTGCGGGTTCTTCAGTCTGGTTGGGTGGCTCCTCTGCCTCTCAATTGGCCATGTGCCCTGGGTCGGTGTCCTGGCGGTCGTAGCCTGTGAGCGGCTCCCGGTGCAGACGGCTCCCTGTGATAGTGTTTCCTTACCAGGCTCATCTGTGCTCAACCTCACATTAGTCTTTTAATATGTGCAAGTATGTGTGTGTGTATGTGTATGTGTATGCTTGCTTGTACACAAGCGGGGAGGGAGGGGGTTGTGTATGGTGGTTGGGGTGGGGGGGGGGGCATTGTTTTAACCATGGAAAGCACTTTGTGTTGCATTTATGTATGAAAAGTGCTCTATAAATAAAGATTGATTGATTGATTGATTGATTGATTGATCTCCTGGAAATATAACAGGTGTCTTTACTGAATAAATTACATTCTCATCTGTAACTTTCTGGATTAGGTTTAACAGCGTTTCTGCCTTTCCTGTGCCTAGTTTTAGAGAGTTGCTGAGCAAAACTACTCTTTCACTGGGCTGGTCCTGGTCCTCTCTATCCTTCATTATTTCTTTAGTGGCATTAAACCCTATTATGGGTCTCTGCACAATGCCCCTGCTAACTAATACTTGGACTAATCTGACCCTGCAGATTTAGTCTTTGGACCACACAAACTAAGACTTGTCTAAACCCATCCCCGGTGAGGGATTTCTGAGCCATTAGCAGCTCTCAGGTCCAGGATCTCAGTCTCATTCAGCAGGTAGGTTTTGAGACATCCATGCTTACAGCCATCGATAGGGTCACTGAGACAATGACAGAAGTTAAATAGTGAATCTTTAAAACTCCGCTAGAGCTGGATCTGGCCCCCACTCCAAAAAACCAACAAAACCAAACACAGCTTGGAGTTTTATTATTTTTTATTTCTTTGCTGTCTCTGTATTTCTGTGTATACTGTCTAGAGATATTATGTATGAAGGATCAAATGTTCTGTATTTTTGTCTGTGTGTTTTTCATTGTTTTTTTATATTTGTAATTCATTTCTACTTGAGTTGAAACACATAATCTGGCCTATGCACACTGAGTAAAACAGTCAGGCATTTCTAGTTTGTGAACTCCTGACGTGACCCTGTGCTTCTCATCTCCATCACATAAGTTGATCAATAAGCTTATTTACCAGGACGATAAAAATTTGTCTGAGCGGAAGTTTTTTGTGTGGCAGGTTTTACACACACACACACACACACACACACACACACACACACACACACACACACGGAGATCTTGAGCTTAACTGGTCATGAACCACTCAGTATGTGTGTGCTTCAGCCACAGAAAACCATTTTATCTCATCTCTTTTGCTTTTTTATCTGTCAGAAAAGGCCTCCACACACACTAACACACACGTATAGTGTATAATTCCAGTATCAGAGGCGGTATTAGCCAGAGTGGGGCAGGTACTTAACACTGAAAGGACTGAAATCACTTCCCAGGGGAGCTTTTATACACCGTGTGAGTATGAGCGTGTGTGTGTGTGTATATGTGTGTGTGTGTGTTAGCTGGTAGATAGTAGCTATTCTTTCTGATTTCTGTGTGTGGCTTAAGCTGGAGGAAGTGCGTTGGAAGCTGTGTGGTGGCAGCAGCTCGGGCCCCCTGCGTTGATTTAATGTGGAGAATTGGCTGCAGCTGTATTGAATCAGACCGGGGCCGTATTGTTGGGCTGCTGGGGATTACACGTTTAGCAGCTTGTGATCTGGCTTCAGTTATAACGCCGCTCGCCGGGAGAAGCAGCTCTTATCAGCGAGCGGGAGCCCGGGCTCTGCCACATTCACAAGCCTCCAATACACTTTAATTGAATTTCTTTTTAGAGACAGAGAGGCTCAGACGGCTCATGGCATTCAATTTACCACCTCCCCAGTCAACGTTTAGATCCCTCACCCCTTTTCCTCCCCCAGAAAAAGGAGGCGCCTTCATGCTACAAAAGGAAACTTGCAAATACCGTATTTATCTCTGTTCCCTCTCTCTCTACCTCTCTTCCTCCGCTATCCTATCCATGTCAGTTATTATATCATTTCAATGAATACTCTCCAGGAAATGGGCTTATCTCAGTGGCAAAATATCTATTTCTTTCAGGCGTTGATTTAGTGTGTTTAAAGCCCACGGCGAGGACAGACAGACTGTCAACTGGGCGCAGCAGTAAAGCAACGATGCTATCAGCTGGGAGCTGAAATGCTGATGAATGGACAGGCCGGTGGGAAGATGGAGAGACGGAAGTAGGGGGTGGAGGAAAGGAAGAAACAGGGAAATGGGAAAGAGGATAAGCAGGGAGAAAGAAAATACAAGCAGTTTTAACAAAAGAGAGAAGATGATTGGAAAATAAAAGAGGGAAGGAGTGAAATCGTCCATATTCTAGATCTGAAAGGTGTTCCGTCCGAAGTGGCAGTAAGGCCAGCTTTTCCCCGGGAACGATCTATAAATCAGAGAGAAAAGCTGCAGTTGAGGGATGTCGTCACTGGTCATATTCATCAGGAGTCCTGAGAAAACTCACAAGTCCAGCGGGGTTTGAGTAAAGTTACAGAAGCAACACTCTTTCTGGTGACTGGTTTATTTCCACCAACATAACATTCCCAAAATGAGGAGCATCCTGTTTCAGAGTGATGCAGGAAAACTCAGATTCCTGATTATTGTTCTGTCCCAGAAATGTTCTGAAAAGCCTCCATCTGATCCAAGATGCTGCAGCGAGGGTTCTGATGAGTTTTATAACCAGAGATCATATTTTTCCAGTTTTCTCTTCTTCCTTCCTGGTCCTGGTTCAGATACAGATTTTCCTTCCCGGTCCTGCTTCAGATACAGATTTTCCTTCCTGGTCCTGGTTCAGATGCAGATTTTCCTTCCTGGTCCTGGTTCAGATACAGATTTCCCTTCCTGGTCGTGGTTCAGAAACAGATTTTCCTTCCAGGTCCTGGTTCAGATGCAGATTTTCCGTCCTGGTCCTGGTTCAGATACAGATTTTCCTTCCTGGTCCTGGTTCAGATACAGATTTCCCTTCCTGGTCGTGGTTCAGATACAGATTTCCCTTCCTGGTCGTGGTTCAGAAACAGATTTTCCTTCCAGGTCCTGGTTCAGATGCAGATTTTCCTTCCTGGTCCTGGTTCAGATACAGATTTTCCTTCCTGGTCCTGGTTCAAATACAGATTTCCCTTCCTGGTCGTGGTTCAGAAACAGATTTTCCTTCCAGGTCCTGGTTCAGATGCAGATTTTCCTTCCTGGTCCTGGTTCAGATACAGATTTTCCTTCCTGGTCCTGGTTCAGATACAGATCTTCCTTCCTGGTCCTGGTTCAGATACAGATTTTCCTTCCTGGTCCTGGTTCAGATACAGATTTTCCTTCCTGGTCCTGGTTCAAATACAGATTTCCCTTCCTGGTCCTGGTTCAGATACAGATCTTCCTTCCTGGTCCTGGTTCAGATACAGACTTTCCTTCCTGGTCCTGGTTCCACCGCAGCTCAGGATGGAGGAAGATCTGACCCAACCCGGTGGTTTATCTAGCTCATTAGGCTCAGAAGACAGTTATCAGAAATTGGACTGATGTGGATCATATGATGGATTCATTATAACTGGATCACAGTGAATTGGCTTGAATTGATTATGTCTGTAAACTAAACTGATTTTGAGAAACGGAGCAGAGAAGAAGAGCTTGGTCTCAGAAGTGACTTCCAGATCAACTTGTCTCTTCCATGTTCTTGAACTGATCAGCATTAATCCATCAATGTGAACAGGAAGTAAAGTCCTGACGTAAAACTGTTTCTATGTCTGCAGACTGAGACAACAGTCAGAGTTTTAGCTTTGCATGACCTGAGCAGAGCTGACATCTTTTAGCCATTAAAACTCCTTTAGATCTCCGGCGCACCTGAGCACTATTGATGTCCAGCTATAGCAGGTAAATAGAAACAGGAATAACTGGAAATGAAGAAAAAGTGGAAACATGGAAATAGTTTCTGTTGTGTGTTTGTTTCAATAACAATATTTTTTCTCCTGAAAGCCAAGACTTGAGAGAACGATGAGATGAGAAAAGACTTGGTCACTGTTGATCTGTGTGTTCTTTCTACAAAGTTCTGTTAGTAATAAATTCTGCTTTCTTCTTCTGGTCGGCCTTTATGCTGCTATATCTATTCATACATTCATTTTACATCATTTTACCTCCCAATCTGAAAGCTGCTACACACTGATTTATACTGGGAATAAAAGCTTTAGCTGCTACAGACTGGTGTATGTAAACAAAAAAACACCAAAAAAGAAGAAGAAGAAAAAAAAAAAAAATTAATAAGCAAAAATGTCTTGAGTTTTTAGTGTTAATGGTCCCTTTATGTAACTGTGAAGTTTGACCTGCAGGGAAGCAGCAGAAAAAAACACTCAGACCTTTGCTGTGTGTGTGTGTGTGTGTGTGTCAGGGACATTGCTGGCCAGAGACCCTTGAAGTCTAACATGGTTTAACAACACCACGGTGTCAAACCCCATGCTGCTGAGCGTGGTGCAGGCCTGCAGGTGATGTGTGTGTGGAGGGTTGTGGACTACAGCAGCTATTTTTCTTTGGTGCTGACTGGCTGAGTGGCCCTGACACTACACAAATATGCCCAACACACACACACACACGTATGCAGCCATCTCATCTGGGCAGTATAATTCCATTTGTCTGGTCCAGCAAGCAGTTGGCTAACTCCATGAATTATTACAATCCCATAAGGCATCTGGGGTGCTGCAGCACTGGGAGGCCGGTGTGTGTGTGTGTGTGTGCTTCTATTTTGCCTCCATCTTCCATTTAAGTTACCATGGAAGATGAAATACTCACACACTCCTGGACACACCCGTACACACACACTCTTCCTCTCGGCCTTATCAGGCTGTGTGTATCTTCTATCTTCAAATAATGTTTTGTCTTTTTCCTTTGTGCTATCATGCTGCTACAAATGGAAAAACGGCATCTCATTCCTCTCTCTAGGGTTTTTTAGCAGCTCGTTTTTTTAGCCACGCTCGTGATCGTGCGTGTGTGTGTGGTAGTTGCGGGTGGCGTGGTAACAGTGGCAGACAGATGGCCCTTTCTCTCTCTCTCTGACCATGTTGAACATTGCCTGGAAAGATCATCGGAGCAAAAAATGGATTTCATTTCAGCCTGTATTACAGGATTTAACGTACAGCAGGGTCTGTGTAATCTGAGGGCCCTTTGTATTATTCTGCACTGATTGAAGCCCAGTTTTTGAAGTGGTGGCAGAGTTTTTTTCTAATCTCAAGTCGCTGCAGCTTTACAGAAGAACTTCTTCTAAGTGCGGAGCTGCTTTGGTGAAAGAAGGACGAGTTTTTAAGATGAAGTGATTGCAGAGAGTCCAGAGCTGCTGTCTTCAGCCCATTGGGCCGACGCTGCTCCTGCACAAAGGACTGAACGATCAAATAAAGCCTTTACAGCCGAGGTGTGTGTGTTCATGGATCTTCAGCTAAACCGTCTTCATCGCGACTTTTACTGTCAGTATCAGGACCGAAAATATCACAAAAGACTTTTATTTCCCTAAAAAATTCCCATGACAATCCATAAGATTTTATTTACACATAAAAACAGAAATGATTAAACACAGTTTCTGCTTCCATCCGAACGATAAACATGAAGTTATTTTCCCCCTCTGGGAATCATTCCACTGAATTTTGAAGTTGTTTTCTTTTTTTTTTTTTTTTTTTCTGCTGAACATAACAGACACCAGTGGTTCCCAAACTGGGGTCCCTGACTCCCAAGGGGGCATCAGAGGAGCACCGGGGACCTGTGAAGCTTTGACTGTGCGGATCCTGTGTGATTGTTGAAGTGAAGTCCAGGCCCACACAGAGACCAGTTGGGGTGTATCTGCTGCATCTGGAGCCTGAACATTTTTTAAGAAAATAAATTGGGGTCATAAAAATCTGCTATACAACAATATTCTAAAACATATATCCTTGGTCAGGAATAAAAATCTACTTGTTAGGCCACAGCATGTGGTTTAGTGAGGACAGGGCTGGCTTAGCTACAGTAGAGAAGTTCATGTCCGTCCTGCTCATCTGGATTTATGCCTAAGAAACAGCACGCAGCAGATTATTCATCACTATACCTAGTTTAACTTTGGTTTTAAAGGACCTGAATGCAGCATTTAGCAGCATCCAGCAGCTGATAAAGACCCTCCACCAACCGTGGTTTCAGCACAGGTGGTGGGGGGTCGGAGTGTTTTCAGGGTAAACTTCAAGGTAATCCCTGCCAGCAGCCACCGTCCTCCAGAACAAGACTTTATAATTAACTTTTTATGTTAATTAATTACTAATATTTCCTTATAAAGATACAACAATGATGCAGTTTCCCTCTGGGATTATTGAAGTATTTTTCATTTTCCTTTTGCGCTTAAAGTGCAATCAAACAAATATCTACAAAATATTATATAAAATAAACTAATAAATGATTAAATAGTAAACAAAAACACTGAAAACATACTTTATATGAACTTTTTACAAACATCATTGTTGAGGTTTTCCTGAGAAAATGTTCTGAATTCTGACCTCTGCTCCTTAAAGAAAATGTATTTTACGCTTTTTCTGTATTATTCCAGCGTTTTAAACACTGGCAAATATCAATAAAATGATAGGAATAAACGTCTAATATAAAATAACATGAAAACCTCGTCATTGTGAAAATACATAAAATTTTCATTTGTTTAATCTTTATTAAACATTAAAAAAAAAAAGTCTAAGTAAAACCAAAGATGTAAAAGTGAAGCTGTAAACTGGGTTCTTGTGGAATTTTGCTGTAATTGATTGTTGTCCAGTTATTCTACTGGATTATTTTTTTTTGCGCCTCAGCGGACAGAATATTACGGTTTTTGTTTTTTTTACAGTGTGTTGTAAATCATATTTTTTTTCTTGTTCCTCTCCATCTCCGCTCTGCAGCAATGTCCAGCCTGGAGGTGGGAAGGAAGGAAGACCTTCATCTGGCTGTTGCTTTCCAGAGCTTCAGCAAGCCTCTTCCTGTGACCTGGTGGGATTCAGTGCTTCTCTTTGGTCAAACCAGCATCCTGAACCTCACGTTCACCAGAAGACCTGACCAGTGCTCCCATTGGGAGGCTCAACCCAGCTGCTGGGTCCATGACTTGTAACTCTGAATCCCAGTAGACCCTCTGGAAGCTGACCTCAACGTGATGTCCAACCCTCTCATCTCCTTCCTTCTCTGGAGGAAACATGGAGATGTTCACTGCTGTTCCTTCAACACAGAGATATTTCACACCAGTGTTTGTCAGTTAGTTTTTGTTCTGAGGAATCTTAGCTAAAAGAAAATGCTGATGTTGAAAACTTGTCCAAGAAGGCCGACTGGTCATCTGTGGGGTCTGGAAATTCCAGAACACCCAACCATCCCACAGCTGTACGCTTGACTGCTTCTGTGGTCCATCCCATCAGAACTTTCCAGTGACTACAATTAATCTGGAGGTGAGCCAGCCTGACCCACGTCTACCGGTCAGTTCAGGTTGTCAGGGGGAAATAACCTCATGCTAAACTTAGAGCTCTAAGTGATCATCAGCTGAAGTCACCGGCCAATCAGAATCTCCACCAGATATTTTCTTTCCGGGAAAATAATCCAGATGTTACCAGACAAATTTACTTTAGTTGTTTTATTAATGATTTTTCATGCAAATACCAAAGAGCATCGTCCTCTTTTCCATCAAAGAACAAAGCAACTTTTGTCCTGAACACATGATCGACTTCCAAATTCATCTCTTAGACTTTTTACATCTTTACTCACACAAGGAAGACATTTTCTATTCTATTCTATTCTATTCTATTCTATTCTATTCTATTCTAGAGTCATTTAGCAGACTCTTTTCTCCAAAGCGACTTACATCTGACAGTAAGAACAACACAACCAGGTGGGAGTGGGACAGCTGAGTCCATGTGGACCCAGCTGCTGTCGTCTCGTTCTAGAAGCATGGCTTTGTTGCTTGTTCTGCTGAAGTTAACCATATTCTCTCTTTTCTTTTTGCTTTGCCCTGAGCAGTAAACAGTGGGTGTGGCCTGCGTCACAGACCTGTAAGAGCAAAGAGAAGCAATTAAACAAAAACCAGTCTGCTGAAGTTCAGTAAGAAGCTCCACAGACCTGATTCTTCCCTCCAAACAGCTTTTAGCTCTGTTCACCATCATCAATAATTATATTGATCGGTATCTTCCCATCCCATTACATCAATAGGAAATGTGATCACAGAATTAATATAATTGGCTCGATATCAGACGCTGCACATTTAATAAAGACAAATGTCTCTACAGCAACAACCATTTACATCAGAGAGAGATCACATGATCTAGTCAGTCCATTTTTATATTAATCTATATGATAAATATAAAAATCAATGGTAAGAATCAGATAATGCGTCTTTAAAAGCAGCTTCAGATGTCCTGAGTATTGTTAGTATTATTAATAGTATTTATATTTGAAGGAAAATCAGAGCATCTCTGAAAACGTTAAAGACTACAGAGTTGGATTTCCTCCAGGTTTATCGTCACTGATCACAGATTGTATAAAAGGCATTCTGTGGGTGTTACTGAGGGTGGGGGTGGTGTTGGGTGGGTGGGTGGCTACAGCAGCCAGTGCACACATTCTTCATACACAGTAATCTTAAATTGGATCTGTTGGATGGTTTCTTTAATTATGCTGTGATCCATGAGAGAACGGCAAGGAGAAGAGAGGAGGGGGAGGAGTTATGATGCAGGTTGATGGATGTAATATCATAGAGGAGTGATCAATGATGTACTGGTGGTCTACACCTTTTAATTGGATCCCAGTTTCCTCATCCTCAGCTCCTGCAGAGTCTGAGAGTCCCATCATATTAAATAAATTAAGTTTAACCCTTAAAACTCCACCAGATCTCCCCGAGCCCTATCACTTCCATCATCATGAGCGTCCCACTTGTGGTAGTGTGTAACTCTGTGGGGTAAATGTGATGGATAGCTACCCTTTAGGTGATCTACAGAAGTTTTCTAGGTATTTCTATCCCGTCCAGAAGGTTTACACTAAATGTAGTGTTTATTCAAAGACTCTATCTGGTATCTATCATAACAGCATTGTTTATCACATTTCATCAGAAAAACATCACTATGTTGCTAAGAGACCTCTATTTAGACCTGGACATGATGATGAAGCCACTTCCTGTCAGACTTTCCACCAATCAGAGAGCTTAGATTGACTGTAACGTCCAATCAGGAGCAGCCAAAGATCAACCAGTGAGCAGAAAGTTCTATGTGTGTGTGAAAAGAAGAAAAATAATGCTCCTCTATGGCTGGAATAAAGCCAAGAAGACGTTTCTGATGCACGGTGGCGCCACAAAGCAGCTGAGCTGGAGTTGGTTTAGTGAGGATAGCAGGTAAATAGTAGCAGGAATAACTGGAAATGAGGAAAAAGTGGAAACATGGAAATAGTTTCTGTTGTGTGTTTGTTTCAATAACAATATTTTTTCTCCTGAAAGCCAAAACTTTAGAGAACGATGAGATGAGAAAAGGCTTGGTCACTGTTGATCTGTGTGTTATTTCTACAAAGTTCTGTTTCTTCTTCTGGTCGACCTTTATGCTGCTTTATCTATTCATACATTCATTTTACATCATTTTACCTCCCAATCTGACAGCTGCTACAGACTGGTTTATACTGGGATTAAAAGTTTCAGCTGCTACAGACTGCTTAATACTGGGATTAAAAGGTCCAGCTGCTACACACTGGTTTGTACTGGGATTAAAAGCTCCAGCTGCTACACACTGGTTTATACTGGGATTAAAAGCTTCAGCTGCTACACACTGGTTTATACTGGGATTAAAAGCTTCAGTTGCTACAGACTGGTTTATACTGGGATTAAAAGCTGCTACAGACTGGTTTATACTGGGATTAAAAGCTTCAGCTGCTACAGACTGGTTTATACTGGGATTGAAAGCTTCAGTTGCTACAGACTGGTTTATACTGGGATTAAAAGCTTCAGTTGCTACAGACTGGTTTATACTGGGATTAAAAGCTTCAGCTGTTACACACTGGTTTATACTGGAATTAAAAGCTGCTACACACTGGTTTATACTGGGATTAAAATCTTCAGCTGCTACAGACTGGTTTATACCAGGATTAAAAGCTCCAGCTGGTACAAACTGGTTTATACTGGGATTAAAAGCTTCAGCTGCTACACACTGGTTTATACTGGGATTAAAATCTTCAGCTGCTACAGACTGGTTAATACTGGGATTAAAAGCTTCAGCTGCTACAGACTGGTTTATACTGGGATTAAAAGCTTCAGCTGTTACACACTGGTTTATACTGGGATTAAAAGCTGCTACAGAATGGTTTATACTGGGATTAAAAGCTTCAGCTGCTACAGACTGGTTTATACCGGGATTAAAAGCTCCAGCTGGTACAAACTGGTTTATACTGGGATTAAAAGCTTCAGCTGCTACAGACTGGTTTATACTGGGATTAAAATCTTCAGCTGCTACAGACTGGTTTATACTGGGATTAAAAGCTTCAGCTGCTACAGACTGGTTTATACTGGGATTAAAAGCTTCAGCTGCTACAGACTGGTTTATACTGGGATTAAAAGCTTCAGCTGCTACAGACTGGTTTATACTGGGATTAAAAACTTCAGCTGCTACAGACTGGTTTATACTGGGATTGAAAGCTTTAGTTGCTACAGACTGGTTTATACTGGGATTAAAAGCTTCAGTTGCTACAGACTGGTTTATACTGGGATTAAAAGCTCCAGCTGCTACAGACTGGTTTATACTGGGATTAAAAGCTTCAGCTGCTACAGACTGGTTTATACTGGGATTAAAAGCTTCAGCTGCTACACACTGGTTTATACTGGGATTAAAAGCTGCTACAGACTGGTTTATACTGGGATTAAAAGCTTCAGTTGCTACAGACTGGTTTATACTGGGATTAAAAGCTTCAGTTGCTACAGACTGGTTTATACTGGGATTAAAAGCTTCAGCTGTTACACACTGGTTTAAACTGGGATTAAAAGCTTCAGTTGCTACAGACTGGTTTATACTGGGATTAAAAGCTTCAGCTGCTACAGACTGGTTTATACTGGGATTAAAGCTTCAGCTGCTACAGACTGGGTTATACTGGGATTAAAAGGGTTGAATTAGATTTGTTCAATAAAAATAAACATATTTAAACAAGAGAAGAAGTACTGGATTAATACAAAATGAAGACGCACCAACACTGAGCATGTGATGATGGTATCAGAGCCACTGAGGAGACATGTCTCCGTGGAAAAGGTCCTGAGTGGCTCCCTCACAGCAGGAGTGGCCACCATGACCTGAGGTATTATGGCCTGCTGTGACCGTCTCTGCCTTCTGCTGTCACTGGATACTGATTGACTCAAAATGTGCAGTCATGCAGGCAACACACTTTTCAGAGGGTTGCTGTTTTTAGATTTCAGTCCAACATATTTTCGTTCTGCCTTCAGCTCCCTGAAGTGTCATGCCCAGGGCCTGAACTATGAATAGGATTCAGGGCTTATCCAGGCAACTTAAGCTCAATTCAACAATGTTTAGCATCTAATCTAAAGCTAACCATGTGTAGGTCAGAGTGAAATGGGGAAGTGACTTTCAACCCTTTACCCTCTTACAAGGCACTTACATGGGCAGGGATTTGCTGCGTCCAGGGTTGTCAAAAAGTTCCTAACTTGTACATTCAAGATTCGTTTTTCCATTCTTTCCATTTAACAATGGTCACTTTTCATTTCAGCGTGAGAGTGTGAAAGGTTTTAAAGAGAAAACTCGACAGGGTAAAACTGTAGTTTTCTTTTTTTCTGCTTATTAAATCAAGAGATGAAGAAGAGCCCGAAATTCCGCCATAATGAATCTGTGATGGAAAGCTTTGCACCAGGGTATGAATGAATGAAATGTACTTTATATATCCCAGAGGGACATGAGAATGTATTAGTAGTTTATCATTTACAGTTACGTTTTTATTCCAGAGGCTGACGTCTGCTGATCTCCTGAACCGTAGTGTGTTCCAGCAGACCTGAAGAAGCTTCTGTCTGAACACAGCTGTTTCCTCATTGTGTTGTGTAGAGCGTAGCTCTCTGTACTCAGCTTCCTCTCCATCACAGATACTCCCCACCGCTGCAGAGTAATCAGAGTATTTCTGCAGATGACATGACTCAGAGTTGTGTTGGAAGTTTGAGGTGAACAGGATCAGACCCTACCTGACAGAACACACAGCACAGCTCCTGGTCCACGTGTAGTGGAGTGGGATATTTTTGGTTGTTATATTCAGCTACGTTTACACTGGTTATTTGTGGAATTATGTAGAGACATGTAAAGCTAGCTTCGGTAGCTTACATCTGCATGTCGGTACGTTAGCGTCATTTTGCTCTGGTTGACTTGATGTATAGTTTCCATGACGATGTATAAATTTTCATGAATTCCTAATATATAGCTGTTAGCAGGCTTTATTTTGCTCTTTTATTGGTGTGTTTATTGTTGTCATGGTACTGGTGAGGTTATTCCTACTTACAGTATTACAGCACCAGTACTCAGCCAGACTGAGGACTAAAACGGACTACAGGCAACACAGTGAACTGTTCTCTATGTAATTACAGTGAATGGAAACCAGTGAAATCTTGGTGTACCTGAGTAACCGGCTTCATTTAGAGTGGAAAAGCACCTTTCTCTTATTCAGCCATAGGAAGATTCAAGCATGTGCCATGTACAGCTGAGGATGCTCCAGGGTAAGAAACAGAGGCAGTAACAGTCTGACAAACATCCAAACTGAACTTAACAAATGTTTTCTCCTGTGATGCAGCTCGGGATGTTCTCTGACCACACCCTGACCAACAGGAATTTTGCTTCCCAGAGGTCTAGAGATCTGCTGATGTCCAGCTTGTGAGTTGATAGTAGTATCTGACATCCTACTCCAAAGTGATAGTTAGCTTCAATATTTGTTATGCCCTCTTTGTTCTTTGTTTTTTTTTGTTTTTTTTTTTGTTTCTTCTCAGATTGGAATGAAACATGGTGGAGTACCTAATGCAACAGAAGAGGATCCATGTTCCTCATGTTGACAGAGAAGCGCTGGGCTATCCAAGTATATCTGGTAATAGATGAGACAACCATTGAACAAACATCTCTTATAAGTGCAGCTGATGGGTGTTTCAGAATATTTTTGTCTTGTATATCAGCTACACAAAACCAGATATGAAATAATTAACTTTAATAATCATTTGTTTGTTTGTTTGGTTTTTTTATATAATTTTTCATTTTAGTAACACACATTCACACATCTTTGCACATTTTTACAAATTAAGATGCTTTGCCCTTTTGTCAATAATAGACTGAAACATGATGTGTTTTATGTTTATTTGCCATTTATAAATGCTGATTTAGGATAAAATGTATTGGGCCATTTTCACCCAATTGCTAGTAGTTTAATAACCCAAATTTTGGGTTTTCTATTTAATCCACTTTCAGGTAGCTTTAACTACACAACTGGGTCATTTTAAACCATTGTTAGGTCAACCCCATAACCTAACCGTGCTGGGTTAGGATAACCCATGGCTGGGTCGGTCCATATTTGACCCAACAGCTGGGTTGCAAAACCCAAACTGGGGGATTTTTAACCCAGCAATTTTAAGTGTGTAGGTGTTAGAACAAAGCAAGATGTTTTCCACAGCAAGTGAACTCTTTTCTGACTCAGGCTGGAGAATACTGCTGAAGAATCAAACAAAGCTGTTCTGAGCAGGTTTTCAGAACAAATCCATCCATCCATCCATCCATCCATCCATCCACCCATCCACCCATCCATCCATCCACCCATCCATCCATTTTCTATACTTAATCCAATTAAGGGTTGCAGGAAAGTTGGAGTCTATTCCAGCAATTAACAAGTGAGAGGCAGATACACCCGGGACAGGTCACCGTCCATCGCAGATATGATGACAAACAACCACTCCTAGGGAGAATTTAGAGTGACAAATTAACCTAACATTCATGTCTTTGGATGATGGAGTACCCATAGAGAACCTATGCATACATGGGAAGAACATGCAAAAACATGCACAGAGAAAGGCCACTGTTCGAACCTCCCTCCAGCCAAGGCGAACCAGCAACCTTCTTACTGTGAGGCCACAGTGCTAACCACCATACCACCGTGCAACCATGCAGTTTTCAGAACCCTGGAGCTGAAACCATCTGGACCGGCAGCCTTGCACCAGTTTCTCCAATTGCTATTTCATCTGCCTGCAGGACACAAAAACACAATGCAATTTAAATTCTTAACAAAGCTTTTCATGAACTAATTAAAGTAAAAAGGAGGGATGTCAAAATCATCCAGAAACTTTCAGGATTTTAGCTCAGTTTGAATAAACAGCTCAGTAAACACTTAAAGCCACAAAGGTCCTTACAAACATGCCTAGTTCAGACCGTGGGTGAAAGGAAGTCCTGAAATCCCAAACTTGTGTTAATGGTTGTCTAAATGAAGCTGATTCTACCACCTAATGATGTCTCTGCGATGATCAGTTAGTGCAGAGCCAGTCGGACCTATAAATGGTAATATCCATTGAACGGAGCATTAACTGTTAAGTGAACTTAATAAGTCTACCCCAGGATTAAGTTAATGTACAACTCTTTAACCAATGAGAGAGTAAGGAAGAGAGCGAGCTCAAGATAGAGTGAGAATCAAATGAATTAACAACAGACGCGAAGGATGGAGAGAGCTTGATGATAACAATCGTTAAGTTTTTATACCATTACATGGTGGAGGGCCAATTTGACCATACACAGGCTCTTATTAAAGCCTCCCGATTAGCTGCTATGGACACAATTAAGGTCTAAAGTTAAAGAGACTATTAGATGGAGAGGGCTGTTTAAGTTAAAGCTGGAAGCACTTAGCTGATAAGAGTTAATGGTGTGTTGGATTTTAGGACAATACTGACTGGGTCTGCTGGGAGAAGCTGAGTTACATGCAAGTGTGAGGATTTTTATGTCTTTTCAGTGTTGATAATTAGAACTGTATGGTTTTAAGATGGAAATGATTAGATATCAGCACATTAAAATGTGTTAGGCTTGAGAGAGATGCTCTGATTTCAGGGGTTGATTAAAGAGGGAGATATGCATTCAGGCTGGAAAACTTTTTTTCTGACGTCACTCTTAGTGGTGTGAACTAGCTATATCAATCCATGCTTCTTCTCTAACAGCCTGATGGAGTCCAAACCTCACCAAAAAGTGTTGCTTATTGCACACACACACACACACATATATATGTATATATATATATATATATATATATATATATATATATATATATATATATATATATATATATATCCCGAGGCGTTCCCAGGCCAGCTGAGAGATGTTGTCCATCCAGCGTGTCCTGGGTCTTCCCCGGGGCCTCCTCCCTGTTGGATGTGCTCGGAACACCTCACCAGGGAGGCGTCCAGGAGGCATTCTGACCAGATGCCCGAGCCACCTCATCTGGCTGCTCTCGATGTGGAGGAGCAGCGACTCTAGTCTGAGCCCCTCCCCGATCACCGAGCTTTTCACCCTATCTCTAAGGGAGAGCCCGGCCACTGTGCGGAGACCATAGGTGAGGGTAGGAACATAGTTCGACCGGTAAATCGAGAGCTTTGCCTTTTGGCTCAGCTCCTTCTTCACCACGACAGACCGATGCAGAGTCCCCATCACTGCATACGTTGCACTGATCCACCTGTCGATCTCCCGCTTCATCCTTCCCTCACTCGTGAACAAAACCCTGAGATAAGTTAACTACTCCACCTGGGGCAGGACCTCATTCCTGACCTGGAGAAAGCACTCCACCCTTTTCCGGCTGAAGACCACGGTCTCGTATTTGGAGGTGCTGATTCCCATACCAGCCGCCTCACACTCAGCTGCGAATCGCTCCAGTGAGAGCTGAGGATCACGGCCCGATGAAGCCAACAGAACCACATCATCCACAAAGAGCAGAGACCCAATCCTGAGACCACTAAACCAGATCCCCTCAACACCTTGGCTGCACCTAGAAATTCTGTCCATAAAAGTTATGAACAGAATCGGTGACAAAGGGCAGCCTTGGCAGAGTTTAACCCTCACTGGAAACGACTTTGACCAAGCTCAGGGACCAGACAGCTCGTACAAGGGAGTCCGGCACTCCATGCTCCTGGAGTACCCCCACAGGAGTTCCCGGAGGACATGGTTGAACGCCTTCTCCAAGTCCACAAGGCACATGTAGACTTGTTGAGCAAACTCCCATGCCCCCTCCAAGACCATGAAGAGCGTGTAGAGCTGGTCCACTGTTCCACAACCGAGACGAAAACCACACTGCTCCTCCTCAATCCGAGGTTCGACTATCCGGTGGCCCCTCCTCTCCAGCACCCCTGAATAAACCTTACCAGGGAGGCTGATGAGTGTAATCCCCCTGTAGTTGGAGCACACCCTCCGGTTCCCCTTTTTGGAGAGACGACCACCACCTTGGCGTGTCAGCCAAGACAGCCCTACAGCATCCAGAGCCTTAAGGAACTCTGGGCAGACCTCATCTACGTCCGGGCCCTGCCACTGAGGAGCTTTTTAACCACCTCAGCAACCTCAGCCCCAGAGATAGGAGAGCCAACACCAGGGTCCCCAGACTCTGCCTCCTTATCAAAAGATGTGTTGATGGAATTGAGGAGGTCTTCGAATTATTCCCTCCACCGCCTTATAATGTCCGGAGTTCAGGTCAGCAGCCACCAGCCACCAGGCCAAAAACACCTGATAGTACTCCTTCAGCTTGATGGCATCCCTTACTGCTGATGTCCACCAACGAATTCTATTTCCATGTTTCCACTTTTTCCTCATTTCCAGTTATTCCTGCTACTATTTACCTGCTATCCTCACTAAACCAACTCCAGCTCAGCTGCTTTGTGGCGCCACCGTGCATCAGAAACGTCTTCTTGGCTTTATTCCAGCCATAGAGGAGCATTATTGTTCTTCTTTTCACACACACATAGAACTTTCTGCTCACTGGTTGATCTTTGGCTGCTCCTGATCGGACATTACCGTCAATCTAAGCTCTCTGATTAGTGGAAAGTCTGACAAGAAGTGGCTTCATCATCATGTCCAGGTATAAATAGAGGTCTCTTAGCAACATAGTAGTGATTGTGATCTTTTTATGATGAAAATGTAATAAATAATGCTATTATCATGGATCATTGTGGATTTACCAGATAGTTTCTGAATAAACACTACATTTATTGGCTGGATTGTAAACCACAGGATATAAATACCTGGGAAGCGTCCGTAGATCACCTAAAGGGTAACTTTCATCACAGTTTACCTCACAGAATTACACACCACCGTTGCTGAGACTCTGATGAGGACATAAGTGATAGCTCTCTATTGGATGTTTTGTTGTTGAAAGCCACAGGCCAAGAAGAAAGAACACAACCTTCTGGATGTCCACCATTCTCATCCTTTGTTTTCTGGGTTGCCTTCTTCTTTGTTCGAATTAAAGGAAGGCGTTGTGTCATCATTATGCTATTACATACCTGACACATCTATCTGGACTGTACCCTGCCTATTAGGTAGGGGTACGGTTGCTGTGGAAACACAACCAAGATCAGGGTTTAATAACCTGTCTCGTCCCGTCTTGAGACGTACCTCTTGGTGGAAACAGGTCCACCAAGAGGTCTTCCCTGGCCTCATACCTCCTTTCATCTTTTCAGTTGTCCATTCCAACCCTCATCACCCGTTTTCATCCCTCCATCTCTCAGTTTCACACTTTGCACAGCCACGTTGTTTCCTTCTTTCACATTCTTCTCTTTCGTCCCTCTTTCGTTTCCCCATCTCCATCCACATTTCTCCTTCTTTTCCTTTCCCATCTTTCTCTATTCACTCCATCTTCCCATTCTCCCCCATTTGCCCTTATCTGGCTACATCAGTCTCCCTCTTTTACCCCCCCCCCCCCCCAAATCTCTCCCTCCTCTCTAATAGTGCAGTGACAGCGGCAGTGTTTCTAATCAGAGGTGAGGAGAGGGAATGAGCAGCCGTCCGATCCTCTCTGCTCTCTCATCAATCGGCTTTAACTGAATGGGAGCAAATCTCAGCCGGGACAAAATTAATATGTAGCAGATCTGCGGTGCGGTCGCCTGCCCTGGAATTGGAAATGGCTTCCGTGCCGCCTGACCCGTATCCCTCCGCTCGTGTGTGCGTGTGTCCAGAGACTGTGGCGGCAGATTATTGGAGAGACAATTGGCTGTACAGCAGTAATCAGAGGAACACTGAGGTGTGTCTATCTTATGACAACCCCTTATACACACTCACACACATGTATGCACCATCCAATTCAATCAGACACTCCATCCGCCCTGCAGAGCAATGTGGCACTGCCCCGTGCATGACAGTATCAATTCAATTACCCAGGAAATGGATCCATATTCAACCCATATAAACTCATACACAGAGCCAGGAGGGGCTGCTGCTGCCGCCGAGACAAAGAAATGCGCATTTACCCTGTAATAACTTTCATTTGGCGCGGCTTTGAAAACCATTCTCAGCAAGGCATTTGTCGCTGTCACATCGCGTTATCCACAAATCAGGTTTACAAAATATCAATTCAATTTCTGCCGTAGTGTGAAACACACACACACACTCAGAGATGGAGAGGGAGCGTGAGGGCTGCTGAGGGGCCCCTTGTGGTTTGGGTAGATTTCCAGTCAGAACTAATCAAAAGCAGAGCAGACCATGCTAATCTCTTCAATTTCATCCTGTAGACTGCTGTCTTTCTTCAGGTTGAAAACACACCTATACACACAAGCAAACATATGTGTGTGCACACACACAAACATAAAAATGCTGTAAAAACAAACATAATACAGACATAAACCCAATAAACACACAGTAAACAACTTTTTAGGCTCTTAGGAAGACCGTAATAAAGCTTTAACTGAGAGGAATCAATGGGGTGTTGGGGGAGGGGTTCAGGTGCTCTAGGTGTAGTTTGAGAGGCAGGGATCAAAATGAACTTTTCCAATCAGCAGCCAATGATCCTGGAAGTTATCAGCCAATCAGAGTTTCCACTAGCCAAATGTTCAGTTTCCATGTTGCTGAAACGGTAGGTTTTAGAGAGTTTTTCACATCGATATTTCAGTGACGTCCCGGGGGAGGGGGGAATTCAGTTATTGGTCATCTTCTCCAGATTGTTCATCTTCACGAGAAGAAAGGTACACCCACCTTCACAGCTCTGGAGAGGATTGATGTAAAATAAATGAAGGGGTTTGTAAAAAGTGCTTGATTAATTCCTGCTCTTGTGGACTCACATAATAAAATAGATTAGCCTGAAAATATATAATTAGCCTGGTTTTTCATGAAAATGTAAAATATTAACTTCCTTTCAAAATTCTGTTTTCCAGCAGGAACAAATAAACTTACTAACCAGTTATTAACTAGCCTAGTTATTCCCAATATCCAACCACCACATTTCTATATTTCCTTCTACACATCACTTCTTTTAATTTTCTCCCCTAATTCTCCTCTTAACTCCAAATTCATTTACCAGCTGGTCGAAGGACACCACACAGCCGATGGATGGACGATACGTCACTGATCAGAATTTAGTCATTTGTTTCATTCATCACAGTGATGAAGGTGGAGGGCCAATTTACCTTACACAGGCTCCTATCACTGTTTCCCAATTAGCGACTAGATATGCACATAATTAAAGCCTAAAGTTAAAGAGATTATTAGATGGAGAGGGCTGTTTACGTGGAAGCTGGGAGCACATAGCTGGTCAGAGTAAGATTCAGCTCTCTTTGAAGAACCAGCTCTTATGGCTCCCAAATGGTTCTTCATTCACTGTCTATGAGTTTTAATTTTAGCCTAATTTAGTATTTGTGAATGGTTTCTGTGTTGGTAAGCAATTTTGAATTCAGTTTTTTTTATATAAATATAAATAGATTTTTGTGGATTTTTTTCTTTTTCTTTTTCTTTTTTTTGTCTATGTCTGTTTCTCGTGTATTTTCAGTGAATTCATCATCAAACCACATCAGCGTCTTTCATATAGACAGAGCGATAACTTCTAACTTAAACATGTCAAGCTCCTCATATTTGTTATCTTCATTTTCCAAAACAAGCTACACGGTCACAACAATGTGGTCATGTTGGGTGAAAAACCTGCAGATCAGCTGATGAACATTATTGCAGTGACTCAAAGTATTTGTTTTACTGCTTAGGGCCTTTTTAGGATAATTTCAGAGAGGCAGAAGCCCCTTTTCGACCGAGCTGGTTCCAGTACTGCTTCGGAGCCAGAGCCTGCCTAAGCACCCGTTTTTTGACTTTCCACCACTCAAGCACCGGCTCCTGGCTTTTTGTTGAGCCAGATCTAAGAACCGTTTTACACAGGTTGTGTCAGCTGTGGCGGCGGAGTTACCTGGCCAACAGAAAAGCACTGAAACACTGAACCCCCATATTCAAATCAGAGAAGCCTTGGATTGTTAAAACAAAGAAAGTTGGTCCAAAGAGGAGACCCACTGTAGTCTGAAATTCAGCATAAACTGGAGAGGGCCAATCGAACAAAGGCTGCTTTCGGACACCTACACAAGGAAATGCTGCAGCAGGCTACGGAAAAACCATTGACCAGCTAGTGAATCGGAGACCATAAAATGGAGCTGGAATGTAGCAGTAACGGGCAACCCCCTTCTAAAAAACAACCTGCATTTTGAATGACTAAATTCTGTCCTCAAAGATCGCCCTGCAAACCAATCAACCAGGGCTTTGAACTCTACCACAGCTACGTCCATCCTCCTCCACCTGGTGGACGAGTCCACAGTAGAAGTTGGGAACACCACTGAATTGGGAAAGTGTAGGGGCTTTCTAGATAGATATGTTATGGATCAAGTTTTAATCTTTTTAAAACTGATCTCTATGCTAACCTGCTAATGCTGCTAACAATAGCCAAACACACATATCATATGACTTGTGTTGTCCTGTAAATAACTAAACTTTTCCATGTAAGTGCAGCTCTTTTGTTATATACTGTGGGGTGAATACAAACTAAGATTCCTTTTTGTTTTCTTTTTTGTTGAGTTAAAGTCCCTGGAAACTAAGGAAACACTAATGCTTGTTGTGTTCACTTCACTTTCCCCTGGCATCCAGTTCTCTTTGTCCTCCTCTTTTGCTCAATATAACAGACGAGGTAGAAATGTGAATATCATTGAAGCAGTTGTCAGTTAAAGCTGTTACGTACCACACTGAAGTGTTGTGGGTACCAAACATATTGTGTGGACACCTTCAGTGTCTATACACTCAGGTGAGAAACCCAGTCTCTCAGGCGGAAAGATGGACAGAGGATCATCAATCTTAGACTGAGGTTAAAGCTCTACCCTGTAAAGAAAAAGCCAGATGTGAACATGATCCAGAACCAGCGTCATCTTCACTGGACAAAATCTAATTTAAAATAATCTGAGGCAAAGTGGAAACCTGGATGAAAATGTGGACTAGTTTCTGGAAAGAATGGACGGCGTGTCCTGCAGACTAAAGAGGAGAGGGAGCATCCAGCTTGTTATCAGTGGACAGGTGAAAAGCTGCATCTCTGATAGGATGGGGCTGCATTAGTGCCTATGGCATGGGCAGCTTCCATATCTGTGAAGCTCCATCAATGCTGAAAAGTACATGGAGGTTTTAGAGCAACATCTGCTCCCATCCTGACAACGTCTCTTTCAGGGAAGACCTTGCAGATTTCAGCAAAACAAAGCTGAACCACATCCTGCATCCTTCACAGCAGGAGAAGAGTCAGGGTGCTGAACTGGCCCATGACTACGCCATTACACCACTTTAACCCCGGGCTACACCATGTTAACCCAGGACTACAACACTTTAACCCAGGACTATAACACTTTAACCCAGGGCTACACCACTTTAACCCCAGGCTACATCAGTTTAACCCAGGACTATACCACTTTAACCCAGGACTATAACACTTTAACCCAGGGCTACACCACTTTAACCCAGGACTACACCACTTTAACCCAGGACTACACCACTTTAACCCAGGACTACACCACTTTAACCCAGGACTATAACACTTTAACCCAGGACTACACCACTTTAACCCAGGACTATACCACTTTAACCCAGGGTCACACCACTTTAAACCAGGACTATACCACTTTAACCCAGGGTCACACCACTTTAAACCAGGGCTATACCACATTAACCCAGGGCTACACCACTTTAACCCATAAGCATCAGCATTGGCTCCCCTCAGGGCTGTGTGCTGATGCTCTATACCCTCTACACATCTGACTGTACCTCTGCACACCACAGTAACGCCATCGTCAATTTCGCTGACAACACTCCAGTTGTGGGGCTCATCTCTGGAGGGATGAGTCCACATACGGGGCTGAGGTGGAGCAGCTGACTGGGTGGTGCAGACAGATTAACCTGCTGATTAACATATTAAAGACCAAGGAGCTAATCATAGACTTTAGGAGGAAAAAAACAGACATGCCACCACTGTTTATCAGCGTAGACTGTGTGGAGCGGGTGGATGACTTCTGGTTTTTGGGAGTTCATATCAAGGAGTACCTGACCTGGACTGTGAACACCTCTGAGCTACTGAAGAAGGCCCAACAGAGACTGCACTTCCTCAGGATGCCAAGGAAGAATAACATAACCCAGAGGCTGTTGGTATCCTTCTACAGGTGCACTATGGATAGCATCTTGGTGATCTGCATGTGTGTGTTGTACACTGGCTGCATGTGTGAGTGGCTGTTACCATCAGGCAGGGGGTACAAATCAATCACTGCAAGGACAAACCGGTTCAGAGACAGTTTTTACCTGACAGCAGTAAGAGCCCTGAACAAATAGTTAATGAGTACTGAATAAGTCCAACTCATGTGTCTTAGTAAGCTACTTCATCTGTCCGTTATATTGCACTAAACACTTGTGCCTTACCTAAAATAAGGGGGAGTTGCAATAATTATATTATGTATTATATATTATACATTATACTCTGGCAGCTATTTTTAATTTTATTTGATCTTGTTTACTATGTTGTAACTACGTTGTATTTTGTCTTATTTATGTTGTTGCAATTATTCTATTTTATTCAGTTTTAGTATTCTGTTTTGCACTGACTGGAGAGCTTTGTAATTTTGTTGCAATGACAAGTTCTATTCTATTCTTTAAACCAAGATGACACCATTTTAACTCATAGCTACACCACTTTAAACCAGAACTACACCACCTTAAACTAGGACTACACCACTTCAACCCAGAACTACAAACTATGCATAAAATGTCTCCTGAGCAATTAAACATATTTATTGTACACTTTTTCAAGTACAGTATATCATTCTTCTACATCTAATTTGTAAAATCTCCTTATCTTGTGCATATACATTCATATCAGAGGAGTGAAGTGGGAAGTTGAGGTGAGTTGAGAGGAGATGCTGGCAGCTGTAATGCGTGGAGTAAATTCCTAATGAAACACTCTCTCCCTCAATATTCAGACACATGGTGCTTCCTTCATCTGGAAACTGTTAGCAACACAAACACCCGGCTCTTCATGAAATTATCCACAGACACACTCTGATGCCGACACACACATAACACATGCTCAGATACAGCGTCAGCTCTCGCAGTAATTACACAGTTGCAGCGAACGCCGGGGCTCAAAACGCTGTTTAACAAATCAATTTGAGAATGCTTACCTTGTAAAGCTGTATCTATTTGTGTGTATTTGTGTGTGGACACTTCACTGAGCTGATCCATTAAGGCGTTAACAAAGAGCTGTGCTCGGCTGCGCTGCTGGAAATGTGTAATTGGAAGGATAGCTAAGGACCGACACACACAAATACACTTTATTGATCGGCAGCATCTCCCTTATAGTGCCTCCAGCTAACACTCACATATGGCCTCAGCAAGGGTTTCTACTGACTTTACTCCCATACTGTTGCCACCAGTGACAATTTACTAAGCAATCAATAGTCTTTCATTTTCTCATATCTTTAAATGGACGAATATCCTGAATATGATTTTTACGACAACAGGGAGGAATGTGATGGAAAAGAAGGGAGGGATGCAGTGGGGTTGGGGGAGGAAATGGAGGGGAAGGTGGAGGGGAAATAAGGTAGACAAGAAGGAAAGAGAAGAAGCTTTCAGGAGGTAAGAAAGGGGAAAGAAAAGGTGAAGGAAAAAGAAGGGCTGGAGATGTTGGACCATCGCCAGCAGGCAGAAGCTGCCGGTTGACCTGAGCACCATTTGCATGTTAAGTGGTGTCAATCCGCATTGATTCCTGGCCAAATGAAATGCACTGGGCTTCAATAGAGCCTGTGCTTTACAAGGGCCTCCCAGCTGCTACATTCAGCCTATTGGATTCAGATTAACAGGCTCAGTACGGGCCAACACTGAGCAACTTATCTTTAATTAAAATCACTTCCTTCTCTGGACTCTCCTGAAATGGGCTGAGTCCTGCTGCTTTAGGGGTGTTGGACTGGATGGGATCTCTTTCAGAACTGGACAAGGCTGAAACAGTACAATGACTTCACTGAACTGACTTTACGTACCCTTGAACTTTAATTTTAGGCAAATGGTAATATTATAGTAGTCTGTTTTCTTTCAATTATGAATAATTAATATTTAATTTACACACTGAGGTTATCCATACCATGTATAGTTTATGTTTGTATCCATCAATAACAAGACCCTCTCGAATCACACGAAATAGCTTAACTTTAATTGACAATATATTTACCAACGTTATTCAAAGTGAATAAGTGAATATTAAGTGGAATTTTGATTACTGACATATCTGACCACCTACCAGTTTTTACAGTAATAAAAAGGGAGATCAAATCAGCAAAATGAAACAAAACCATTGTAGTGATGAGGTGTGCAACTCAAAAAGCTATTCATGCATTTAAAAGAGAATTAATGGAACAAAATTGGGATGATGTTTATGTGGATAGCATAAATATGGCTTATGAAACATTCCTGAACATTTTTACCATTCTTTATGAAAAACATTGTCCTCTTGTTTGTAAAAAGCCTTGGCTAACAAGGGGTATTCAAACAGCGTGCAAGAAAATGAGTAAATTGTACAGAGATTTCCTAAATAAAAGGACAAAAGAGACTGAGCATATTTGTAAAACATATAGGAATAGACTAAAAAGTATTATCAGATCAAGTAAAATAAATTATTTTAATGCTGCTTTTGAAAAAAATAGAAATAATATTAAAAGCACATAGAATGTACTAAATAAATTAATCAAAAAGGTAAATCAAACTGTTGACATTCTAACTCAATTTAAAAAAAAAATCAAAGGAATAATCAACCTAAGGAAACAGCAAATCAATTTAACGATTATTTTACTTATATAGGACCAAAATTGGCAAAAGAAATAGTGAACTCCTGTCAAGCTGATGATGCTTTGGGTAAAATACCAAATTTTGATAAAACTATATTTATTCAAACAACTGATGAAAATGAAATACTTACTATTGTAAGAAAATGCAGGTCAAGAAAGTCTGCTAACTGGAATGGACTGGACATGACAATGTTATAAGAAATTGTCGAAAGTATTGTCAAACCAATCACCTGTATTTTCAACTCAGGACACTTTTACCCAGGACTAAACCACTTTAACCAAAAATAAACCACTATGACCCAGTATTATCCCACTTCAACTCAAGACTTAACCACTTTAGCCCAGAATTAAACCACATTAATCCTCAACTATACCACTTTGACCCTGGACTAAACCTCTTTACACCAGGATTAAACCACTTTAACCCAGGATAATACCATTTTAACCCTCAGCTTTACCATTTTAAGAAAGTACTTTTTTAAAATAAAAATCTGAGCATTTTTCCTCATAATCCATTTTAATACAACTGTATAAAATCACAACGGACTGGCAAAGAAGAAATGAAACAATAGACTTAAATACACAGAAGAACTAACTAGGCACAGGTGAGGTGAAGGAGCTAATCAACCCAGGTGAACTAATGAGCAGAATGAGCAGGAAACAGACAGCAACACAGGACTAACATATTCCTAAAACAAGAAACCATTAACATAACAGAATCCAAGAACATGAAACAAGTACATTAACTGTGATCACAACACACATGAATAACTAACTATTCCTGGCTGCTGCATGCAAACTCATAGTCACTCTCTCTCTCATTTTCTCTTTCTCCTGGCTGTTCCTCTTTAAAAAACCCACCCACCTTTAACCTGGTAGGTCATTAGTCTGACCTCCTGTTGAACACTAATTGGCTGATACTGATTGACACAAAAATCAACCAATAACCTAGGGCAATAGTATCGGAATAGCTCAAAGACTGATAAATCGTAGAAAATCCCATATTACAAACTCATTTTAGAGAATGAAACATACTGTGGGTCATACTACACTAGTTTCTTGCTTCACATAATAAAAAACAACAGTTTTTTTTTTATCTTAAAAGCATCTTAAATACCTCAGTTGTCCCACACCAAAGTTTAGCATAAAAACAAATCAAAACACAAGCACACATAAACATGTTCTCTTGCACACACACGCACACACACACACAAAGATTAAATGGACATAGAACCCCTTCCCCCTCTAAAACAAGCTGTCTCAAAAAATAACCATATAAGCGGACATGTCTTGGCACCAGGTGAGGAAACGATATCCTTCCACAACAAGAGCCAGCCCACCCATGACCACAGAGGCTGTCACCACAGGAAACCACCCAGACCCAGGCAGACCATGCCCACACCACAACCATAAGGTTGCACTGCAAGGCCCCGTTCACCCAGACAGGGACAGTCACCATGGCAACGACCCTGTAGTCAGAGCAGGGGTAACTCTCAACGTGGAGGCCCCCCAAAAAATAAAAAGCAGAAATATAAAATCTACATATACAGGCTGCAGTAAGAGAATAAAATAATTAAATTAGTTAGTAAATAAATAAATACAAAAATTTAATAAGTAAAGATAAAAGTAGATAAATTTAACAAGAATTAAACTTAATTATAAGCTAAACCAGGGGTCTCCAACTCTGGTTCCCGTGAGCTACTGTCCTCAGGTTTTAGATGTCTCCTACTACAACACACCTATGCACAGGCCTGTTAATGACCCAGTAATTTAAGTCAGGTGTGTTGCATCAGGATAGAATCCGAAACCTGTAGGACAGTAGCTCACGAGTACAGGAGCTGGAGATCCCTGAGCTTAACTAAAAAAGTAGGTCTGGGGCCTCTTTTTAAAAACATCAACAGTTTCTGTGGACCTGAGGCCGCAGAAATATATCACTCTAGCACACGACCACACCACACTAACCCACTATTATACTACTCTAACCCACTATTACACCACTCTAACCCACTGTTACACCACTATAAACCCACTATTTTATTACTCTAACACACGACTATACTACTATAACCCACTATTATACCACTCTAACACACGACTATACTACTCTAAACCACTATTATACCACTCTAAGACACTGTTACACCACTATGAACCCACTATGTTACCACTCTAACACACGACTATACTACTATAACCCACTATTATACCGCTCTAACACACGACTATACTACTCTAAACCACTATTATACCACTCTAAGACACTGTTACACCACTATGAACCCACTATGTTACCACTCTAACACACGACTATACTACTATAACCCACTATTATACCACTCTAACACAAGACTATACTACTCTAACCCACTATTACACCACTGTAACCCACTGTTACACCACTATGAACCCACTATGTTACCACTCTAACACACGACTATACTACTATAACCCACTATTATACCACTCTAAGACACGACTATACTACTCTAAACAACTATTATACCACTCTAACCCACTATTATACTACTCTAACCCACTATTACACCTCTGTAACCCACTATTGCACCACTCTAACCCACTATTACACCACTGTAACCCACTATTATACCACTCTAACACATGACTACACCACTCTAACCCACTATTATACCACTCTAACACACCACTATACCACTCTAAACCACTATTACACCACTCCAACCCACTGTTACACCACTGTAACCCTCTATTAAACCACTCTAAATCACTATTATATCACTCTAACCCACTATTATACCACTCTAACCCACTATTACACCACTGCAACCCACATCTATCCATCCATCCTAGTCATCCATTATGTAAAAATATATGGTGTCCCCAGTCAGCTCATGAAGTCTTTTAGAGTTTTTAGCCTTGACATGAACGCCAGAGGCAACATACACCAGTGAAGACACACACCAGAGAAGACACACACCAGAGATGAAACACACCAGGGGTGACACACACCAGAGACGACACACACCACAGTGTGTGTCTTGTGTGTGTGTGTGTGTTTGTTCCTGTTTGTTTCATGTGTGGGGTGCTGTGGAGGGGACTAGTTCCTGGAAAGGAAAATGAGTCTGTCTAATTACTTGCTCTTGTGATTGAGGAAAGATAATTAATGACGAGGGATCCATGGCCGTGATCGTTGTGTTGAGGTGTGTGTGGATGAATGAGTTATATCAGAAATTCCTTGATCCCACCATCACACATACACACACACACACAGAGACGTGGACATACATGAATCTCCCACCTCTGGTCATGCATTGAAAAGACGTAATGAGCAGCATCTGATTACTGCCACTAATTAACAAACTGCACACACACTAATAACACACAGTGTTCTTCTCCTCATCATTCTGTCGTGGAGCTCATGGCTGCATGATCTCTGTCATCAGAAAGGTTAATGGTTCCACTGAAATACGACGCTTCCCTTTAGGGAACATTTCAGCTTTAATTATCAACTTCTACACAAACAGTGTAAATGATGAGAACAGCAGCCATCTATGAACTGGTAAATAGATGGAAAATACCAGGGGTGGACTGGAACAAAAATTCAACCCTGGCATTTTCTGTCCAGACCAGCCCACTGCATTATTAGCGGACACTTCATAGAACTTCCACAAACCTCTCAGCACCTTTCTCATGCATACTACAAAGGAGAGTCATATTCCTTGATAGCAGTTAAATAAAACACGTAACTATGAACTTAAGGACTAAAACTGACAGCTATAGAAATCAGTAAATCATTTTTTATTCATTATAGTGTCAAATCACATCAGAAGTTATGTCATGACTAGGCGTGGGATGAGACTAAGGGGAAGAATCGTCATGCTACCCTTTCAGGTTTTAGTCTGTGACTGTGAAAATCTTTTGGTGTAAGCCCAGCATTAGTTAAAACCAGACTCAAATGATAAAAACAAAATATCCTAACAAAAAATCTAAATAGAAACATCTTACAGACAGTAGCAGCATTAGAGCTGAAACTCATTTATTTTTACGGTGACTCAGTCATTATGAAACCATAAATAGAGAATAGAAAAAGAAAAAAAATCTACAGCTGTGTGAAAAAGTCTAAGACATGAATTAAAGGTCTGAATAGATATGCATTCTCATATACATGTATGTGCACACGTATATATTGCCCTACTTCCTCGTCCGCAGCCAGCCAGCTCCACTCCTCCCCAAATGCATGACCTGCAAGAAAAGCAAACAGAACTTGTACTCAGTATCTGTGTACTGACAATGATATGTAGCCATGTAGCCTTTTTGTGATGTAGTGAGACTTAGTGAACAAATTTATCTGTCATGAAGGAAGACTTAAGTCTCAAAAGAGCCCTAAGGCCTACCTACATAGCTTAGGGCTACTCGATTATGGGAAAAATGATAATCACGATTATTTTGTTTGAAATTGAGATCTCGATTATTTAAGCCAATTTCTGTCCAGACCAGCCCACTACATTATTAGCAGACACATCACAAATCTCACAGAGATTAGAGAAAGACAAAGAGAGATTTTGTCTGTGTGTGTGTGTGTGTGTGTGTGGCAGTGTGACATTTGAAGCGTTGTCTGTGGTAATACAGACTAGTTTCTTTCCACCCAGGTCCCAGTATTATTTGTTTCAGACCAGCAGCTATGTTCTGCCTGGTGTGATCTGGAAAAAATTAGTCTGGACATTTCCTTTTCATGTTGAAATCCGCGTCATATAAGTCTCTATGGTGTGACTTGACCACAGGTCCGTAGCGGTGGCGAAACATTGGACTGTAGCCACGTCCTTCACACCACCCTCACGACACTCATCTTACAGAGAGAGACATGTTGACAAGATGGCAGTGATGCCATTTGTCCAAAGTGTTGATGAGATTCTTAAATTCAGGGTTGAAAAAAACAGGATCGGATTATATCGGACTGCATCAAAACTCTCAGATATAAGCAGTCGATTCCACTCTGAATTCCGTCTCAGCAATTCCTTCCAATAATAATAATAATAATAAGTTTTTTCCTCATGCTTACTGTTGCTGATTATTGTTCTCTGTTTGAGTAATATCACTTGATCAAGCCTTTCACACATTCAAAACTACAAAATGGGTAAAAGTCATTTTATCACACATATAGTATGTTTTTTTAGCATAAACCTATAAATATACACATATTGCATTCGTCTCACCACATGAAATAAGTGACCCAGTGAATGATGAGGAGGAGACAAAGCAGGTCCTCGAAAGGGGACAGAGGGGAACAACTCTCTTATATATCAGGTAGTCAACCTAAAAGAGACATGGAAATATTATTAAGTCATCACCACAAATCAAGTATGTATTCATATAACATTATAAGGCATATGACATACTCCACAAATCAGAGAGGTCTCAGTAGCCAGAAAGTGGTGAAGTGAAGGCAATAAGAGAGCAAGTCCTTGAAAATGGATGGAGGGGGGACGCCTCAGGCTCTCACATGCACAGTGGTCAACCTGAGAGGGTACTAGACACATTATTATGAAAACTTTTTGGATGTGTGTTTCTTTGATGCCTCATTTTCTGACCTACTGTATGCAAGCCCCCCTCTTACCAAGAACCTTGATGACGTGATCAGGTTGTGAAAAAAAATCTGTTATTTGACTGGCACACTTGTGGCGCTCTACAGCCTTTTCCCTCTCAGGTGATCCTGTCTTTGGGCTGCCTGCATTCGTCTGGCTCTCTCCCTGAACTGACCAGATGGACTTGCCCTGAATCTGTCTGGGCTGGACATAGTGAAAGCATTTATCATTGGATAGGTAAATAACTCAAAACCATAGAATAATTTACAAGATAAAAGACTAGTTGATAATGAAATAAACTTTCACGATGGTAACAACACTAATGGCTTTGTCATGTTTTCATTATGACACTTACTAGTGTTTTCCAATTCAAAAATTATCTCATCTCAAAGTATCTCATCTGTGTTTACAATACAGCTTGATTCTGCATCTCTATTATGTTACAAGTATTCAGTTATTTAGGTCACATCACATTCAATGTAAAAACGTTTTCTGCTTTGTTTTGGACAAGTCTCAAAATGTAGCCTAGCCAACCCCAGGCTAAAGTTACTGACATACTGAAACTTCTTTTAAAGCAGTATCCTGTGGAGACCGTCAATGAGTTTTCCCATGGAAGGGGAGAGCTAGTGCGGGCTACCCATAACACAAAAATTAAGGCCATCAGACAAGACGTGCAGCCTCCTCTTGCACAACCTTAACATTACATGAAGCTAGAGGGCACATTTATTCACACACACCACATCTACAACAGAATGCAATCAACATCATCAACACACAAGATGCAGCCCATCCCAGCACAACTGGTGAGAACACAGGGCTCCTATACCCCAGCCCTTTTCAGTGATGATAAAAAAATGCTGTAGTCCTTCCTAATGTTCAAGCATTAAGTTTGAAATGTAAAATGTCAAGTGTTCACAACTGTTTATAAATAGGTTTGCACCAAAAATTCTCATGAGGTCATTCAATTAAATGTAGGGTGTTTTAAAGTTGTGAAAGAGAAACACAGCAGTTTTATTTGCAGTAACGGCCTCTTTATTATTTAAGTTTTGTGGTTTTATTTTTATCTGTATAGATGTCAAGATGTCAGATGTTTAGTAACAAGCACAGTGTTTCTTATTCTTGTACTAATAAATGCGTGCACTATAAATGTGTGCACTATAAAAATATGTAAACATTAACCAAGAACAATTTATATAATGGTGTCACTTAACAATGTTGTGTGTGGCTTTAGTATAACATGTGATTGCCCTACATTAGTATTCTCCCTCTCCCGACAAAATTGTCCCTTTTATGGGTCCAGGTACTGGGTGAGGAATCTCCTGACCCGCTACCCTTCAACTGTCAAGCCGTCACCTCTGACGTCTGGTTCTGAGGGTTCTGAGCTGGTTGTCTTTGTCATGCTGAATGGCTTCAATAACATGGTTGTTATCTATTGTGTCTTTAGATGCTTCACAGTAAATATGCAGCACGAAACATGCATAAATGACAAATGGCAGTTCCTGCAGATTGATGTCCATGGCTCTCCTCAAAGCTCCAAAACGGGCCTTTAGCCTTTCAAATGCACACTCGATTATCATGCGTGCTCTGCACAAAAAAAGTCCAAAATACAGCTTTTGAGCAGTGCTTCCCCTGTTAGCATATTCTTTCATTAGATACGGTAGAAAGGAGTAGGCATGGTCCCCCAAAATATAAACTTGGATGTGTGCTTTGTTGTCAACAATCTGGAAGGAGGGATTTTTCCACTTTTGAAAAACTCTTTGATAGCCGAGTTGCCGAAAACACGGGTGTCATGTACGCTTCCTGGCCATTTTACCACCATGTCCATGAAACAGTATTTGTAGTCACAAGCGGCCTGAAAAGTCAGGGTAAATTTCCCCTTTTGATTCAGATAATCAGTGGAATTGGCCGATGGTTGCTTTATTTTCCACATGTGTGCCATCCACAGCACCTAGACACTGAATGGGGCCATGTATCTGTTCAAATTTCTCCACAAGTGAATTCACCGCACCTTCAGTGGTTGGCAGCTGTATGTATTGGGGTCCCAAGCGCACCATTATGGCTTTACGCACCTGCCGAACAATTTTTGATACAACCTGCCTTGACAATCCAAATGCATTTGAAGTTTTGAGTAATCTACCCTCGTCAGCTAAATAGTACAGTGTGCAGGCAACTTGTTTTTACAAGACTGACATGACAGTAGACTGCCCTTTTATGTGAGGACATAAGGACCGTGACATGCAGAAATTTTCACGCCATTCCTCCGGGAGGACGATTTCTTGCTCAAAGTTCTCCCACTAGCTGGCAGTGTGTCCCAAAACCAGCGTGGGCGCCTTTGACGGAGAACATGACTTGAACGTGAAATGGCTAGGTGGTAGAAAATAACTGTCCATAATCTCGTCCTTCGCCAGGGTTGCCTATGTGGAGCAGTATTTGAGCTTGTAAAAACAAACACAAAGCGCTTGGACAATGGATGACAGCAACACAGTTTTGAGGACGTTGATTCTGTTGTAAACAATGGTCGCACATGTGACGTCAGAATATTTTTGTCGCAGACAGTGACGTTCCCAAACCTAAAACCACACACAGATGTGCAAACTGAGTATTTGCAAATCTTCACTTTGGTTGGAGGTTTTTAAAAGAATTGTTTTTAATGACATAAATCTGCGTTTTCATGTGGATGACAGGCCAAATCATAGAAAAATGTCATCGTTTTGTGAGATTCCCTGCTACGTGTGGACAAGTCACAGTTTTTCAGCGCCACCCAGGCGTTTCTTATGCTTATCTATTTTCAGATCAGCAGCAACCCATCCCGGGACTCTGGCCCATACCATGAGGTCCCACCCACCCTGGTTTGTTTTGTAAATGATAGCACTGTCAGGGCTCTCTGAGCCTGTCAGACCATGATTGATTGACAATGACAAACATAGACCAATATTATGTGTTGATGCTATCAACACACTGCTCACCCTCTGTAGCCAATTGGCTGGCCCAATTGGAGGGAATTTAGAGAAAGAAAATAAAACAAAAAATATAGCGGACTGGACCTGCCCACATTGGGTCAACAGCCCACCGGGAGAGGTTAGTCACTGAAATGTCCTGTCAGACTTTCCACCAATCAGCGAGCTTAGATTGACAGTAACGTCCAATCAGGAGCAGCCAAAGATCAATTAGTGAGCAGAAAGTTTTATGTGTGTGTGAAAAGAAGAAAAGTAATGCTCCTCTATGGCTGGAATAAAGCCAAGAAGACGTTTCTGATGCACGGTGGCGCCACAAAGCAGCTGAGCTGGAGTTGGTTTAGTGAGGATAGCAGGTAAATAGTAGCAGGAATAACTGGAAATGAGGAAAAAGTGGAAACATGGAAATAGTTTCTGTTGTGTGTTTGTTTCAATAATAATATTTTTTCTCCTGAAAGCAAGACTTGAGAGAATAATGTGCAGATGAGAAACGGCTTGGTCACTGTTGATCTGTGTGTTATTTCTACAAAGTTCTTTCTTCTTCTGGTTGGCCTTTATGTTGCTATATCTATTCATACATTCATTTTACATCATTTTAACCTCATAATCTGACAGCTGCTACAGACTGGTTTATACTGGGAATAAAAGCTCCAGCTGCTACAGACTGGTTTATACTGGGAATAAAAGCTCCAGCTGCTACAGACTGGTTTATACTGGGAATAAAAGCTTCAGCTTCTACATACTGGTTTATACTGGGATTTTTCTCAGCTTTGTCAGGTTTATTTTGACACACACTCCAGCTGCTGTGTTCATTGTGGTAATGATGTAGTAAAAGGTCTGTGTGTGTCTGTGTGTGTCTTGTTGATGTGAATTGTTTTAAGGAAAATGTCCTCAAATGTTTATGAGCAGAGGTGTATTTACATGTTCCACCAGCACGTGTGTGTGTCTCTGTGTGTGTGTGTGCCTGTCCTCTCTATAATAGCCATGCTGCTATCAGCCATAGCTTCTCACAGCTACTGGGGGACAGCCAATTCCCTTTATCAGGCTACTGATAACAGGCTTTAGCTCTGCTCTACCATCCCACATACACACCATCCCACAGCCCACTAAATAACTAATTAGCTTCTCCCGGGGGTTTGGGGGGGGATGCGGTGTGACCCGACGCTCTGACAAAGGCACGCAGTGTTTTAATGTAAAAAAAAAATGAAATCAATAAAAGCGTTGGGCGTTGGGCAACTAGCAAGCGGCCTCCTCTTAACATTAACAATTATAGTGATTAACAGTGATACCCAGAGCTCATTATTCACAGGCAGCAGCCAGAGAGAGAGCAGGGAGATAAGCTTGTTTATTGGAGAAGGCCCTTTTCACAAGCTGCAGTCGTTCATCATTTGGTCCGAGGTGGTGGTGGGGGTGGCTTTGGTGCTGTTGGGGACGGAGGGGCACCACAATTAAAAACACACTGTGACCTTGTGGCTGGAAGGACCTATGGAGTCGAAAAATTCAGCAACAAGGAGAAGCGTCAGGATGGAGACACAGTTGCCATCCAGATGTTTCCTGATTCCTCCAACAGCCACGAACATCTTCAGAGCTTCAGGTAGGGATCAATAAAACCACAATTTGTTTTTATGCAGCTGGAATCTGGTCTTGTTTCCTCAACATCACTGCTAAAAATGTAACGATGATCTGAGCACCAATAATCTACCTGAAGACCTCCTCCTTCTAAACACAGACAGACGGAGGTTGTTGTCTTTGGACCCAAGAACGTCAGGAAGAGTCTGTCTAGCTGTGGCATTACTCTGGATGGTGTTACTTGGCTTCCAGTGAGGAACCATGGAGTTATTCTAGACCAGGTTTCTAAGACCCCCTGCCTCCACCGACATAATATTCCCTGAATGAGGAGCATCCTGTTTCAGCGTGATGCAGGAAAACTAGATTAGATTAGATTAGATTAGATTAGATTCAACTTTTTTGTCATAACACATATACAAGTACAAGGTAACGAAATGTAGTTTGGCATCTAACCAGAAGTGCAACAGCAGCAATTGCAAGATTTACAGTTAGTACAAAGTATGTATATATATATATATATATATATACATACATGTGTGAGTTGTTGTAGGCATGAATACAATACAACTGGTTTGTACATAACATAATGTACAGATTATTGAGATGCTTTAGGCAGATTTAACTAAACTAGTCCATGGATTTGCTAATTTCAGGTTCCAGATTATTGTTCTGTCCCAGACATGTTCTGAAACTTCTCTATCTGATCCAAAATGCTGCGAAATAATAATTATCATCAGAGATCATTTCTCCAGTTTTCTCCTGGCTCTTAAAGATTTTAAAGAGCATTTCACCATGAGACTGCTGGGTTTTTCTATTAAACAAAATTAGTACAACATCTTATAGATGTGAAACAAAACGGACAGTAAGGAAATTAAAAGGAACATATATCCCAGTTGGGTCCTATTGGTCACCGCCATGCCTCAAGAGAACCGTCCCACAAGTGTCAGACACATTCTCCTAAAATATCGGATCCGTAAGCAGAAACAAAACACAGGACTCCACATAGAATGTAAAGCAAGTAAAGAAAATGGAGCAAGTATTTAAATCAAAAGAAATTTATGTAGATTTGAGGTTATTCTTTAGGCACATTCAGATTTGAGATGTCTCAGCGATGAGTAAAAGATGAAGACATGGTGGAGTCTTATGTCATATTTAGCAAACAAGAGGACAACATTCTCTGCATCAGATGTTGAATTGTCAACATTGGTAATATAGTACAAGAAACAGTTAAAAGTAGTATCTTGAGAGTCTTCATGGTCTCTTAATGTCATTTTGTCACAGATTTTAAAATGAGTCTGTTTGACCCCGGGTGAAACTGGCCATTTAATGTGTTTAGAGTAGCTTCTTCTGCTGCTGCCAGCTCTACTGCTGCTCACGTCCTTCCGTTACTCACCAAACTCTTTAGATTTGTTGCACCTATCAGTTAAGTAGCAGTCTCCTATTATTAAATGGGTAAAGTTAAAGTGACATTAGTGCATTTTCTAAGATTAATCAGGCCAACAGGAATAGCTTTACATATTGTATTTTCCGACATTCTCGATGAACACAGTCCAGATTAAATTTATCAACAAATTCTTCATGACCTAACAAAGCAGCACGGCTAACAGATTACCTCCTACCAGTTCCTCGTACCATTCCATTTTATTAACTCGTATTACAACCCTGTTGTTCCACAACAAGGAACCATGTTAAAAATTTTAAGGTAAAGTTATAAGTGAACATTATTTTCCACAAATGCAAAACTTGTTTGCAAGACTGCAGGTCTACTGGTGGTTCCTAGAGGTTCTAGAAGTAGAATGGGAGGCAGAACCTTCAGTTTTCGGACCCTCCTCTGCAGAACCGGCTTCCAGGCATCAGACTCTCTCGCGACCTTCCTGATAAATCTTATAGTAGGTCTGGCTTGGTGACCCAGATCCATCCCTTTAGTCCTGCTGCTACGGACCATTCTCACGTTTTGTCACTGATCACGTGAAGATTAAAAAGCAGGCGTACTGTTACGTGGCTCAGGTCTACAGCTAGCTTTTCGTTTAAGAAAATGATGGTACACCCATGTTGTGCCTTTGGATGTTCCAGTCAACCTTTCTAAGAACGGGATTGTGTTTTCCAGACGGCTGCTGACCCTGAATGACGGCTAAACGTGTTGCTACCATCAGACCAGATAACTGGAAACTGTCTCTCAGCTGTGTAGCAGCACTTTTTTGGTGGGAAGTTTATAGAAAATTTTGTTTTGTAGGCTTTCCAACTACTGATGGTGAGCCGCTCTAATTTTGAACATATTTATTTATGAAAAATGAAGGCAATGCGTTTCTAAAATGCAGCAAACTGCAGTGGTTTAACTTTACTAACTTCTCGTTGGTCTGTTGTTAACGGACATGTAATTGAAGCTAACTGTGTCTTCCCCTGGGTAAAAGACAACCTGTTGTCCCAGCCTATGTCCCCTCTACCTTCCTGTCTGCACTCCTGAGAAAAGAAGCCAAAAGGATGATCTGGAAAAGTTTAAAAGACGACAGCAAGCAGAAAAGAGAAGAGAACAAATTAAAGTTTTTAAAAATGGTCTTGTTTATTAGTTATTTATTAGATGTTCTTGTTCATGCAACAAGAAATGAAAACAGAAACGTTGTTCATGTGTAACCGGGAGGACAGTCGGATAAGAAGTTTATATGCAAGTCATGTTTTATGTGAAGCAGCAAAGGAACAAAACATTCTCCAGTTTCTCCCAGTGGAAATGCGACTGCGGTGAAACTGGCTGGACGTCCCACTAATCCAACCTCCACCGCGGATCACCACGGCGACGGCAGTTTTCAGTGTTAATGAAAAGCTGGACATGGATTTTCCTTTGTGGTCTCAATAAACCAAACAGTCTTTAAACAGCAATGTTTTCTCCCAGTAACTGTTAGTAACGTTAACTCCTAAACATATCACCGGGACATCCCTAATCTTTACATCGCGTTAACTTTATCTGCTTCTGGTTTCTACTCAGCTTTGACATGAAGAGGAAATACTTTGTTTGGGGAACTTTCCATAGCTGAAGATCTGATTTCCATCCTGCCACAAATTATTTATAAGCGTCTAATCTGACTTTATACTTTTAATTCTGCTCCTGTGAGGTTAGGCGACTGTCCATTGACCATAGGTGTAAATGTCAAGGTAAGGTAAATCAGGTAGCAATATTTCCGTCAGTTGCAGTTTATTTAACCAGGAATTTGGAAAATCATACAGTTTTGTTTCAAAATATCCCTGTTTGACCACATAAGTGCTGAAATGGTTTGGAAAGTGTTCAGTCTGCTAGCACCATCCCTAATGAGGAACAGTTAATAGTCACTATAGCAGGAGCAGGTCCAGCTTTCAGCCTCCCAATGTGGCGGCGTAAACAAACAGTGTGACGTCAGTGAAAATGGTCCATAGGCTGAGGCTGCTGAGGGACGTCCCATGATGCACTGGGCTCCTCTTTGCTCTCTTTAATCTCTATGTAAAAATATCTGACTAAGAGATCTTTTTTCTTTTTTTTCTGTGAATTTGTATCTGGTTGTGTTTGTGACATGTTTGTCTTTTTGATTTGATCATTATTTAAGAACTCTTGATCACTAGCAGCTCCGTTTTTCTGTTAAAGCTGTAGGAAACTTTCTGGTGTGTTCATGTACAAGTGATGATGGTGGTGATAGTTTGGATTGAAGGTTGTTGCCTTTTATCTGTGGTGTTTTTGTCTCCTCTTTCTTCTTTCTTCTTTTCCTTTTGCTTCTTTTTGCTGTCATCCTTCTTTTTCTGTCCCCTTTGGGCGGGTCCAGCAAGATTACATAGATTCCATGATTCAAACTAAATTAATTAATTGATTAATCAGATTATCAAGAGGAGCCTTATACCCATAAGCCTCCCCTTGGCAAAGCAAATTTGCCCAGCATGATACAGCAACCAGACTATCATTTTGCTTGCTATGATGCTGTACAGGACAGGTTAAAAAAAAGTAAAGAAATATCTGACATTGTTGTTGTCACTCATTTTTGTTCTCTTCTTCTTTCTCTGCAGAAATCCCTGCTGCTGGTTGACCCCTCTTTTCTGTCCTCTCCACTCCCAACCGGTCCAGGAAGATGCCGTCCTTCCCGCGTCTGAGGAGGTTTTCCGTCATGTTAAACAGGAATTTGAATCAGACTGTCCGTAAATGTGCCTTAAGATGACGTTGTTGTTTATTGGTCCAGTGAAAATAAAGCTGAACTGAAATTAAACTGAAAAATAAGGTATCAACCATCAAGTGAAACATGAATGATAAAAAATATCAACCAATTAAATTATATTTCAAACTTCTAAAGAAATGAGTAGTGCTCTCTGCTCTGTTTATATCTACATGAATATGTCACCAACGTTCTCCTAAAATATCTGATCCACATGGCAATGTGTGGATAAGAAAAGAAGATTCTGCCCCCATGACAGTCAGGAGCAGAACAAAAAGGTGGCAATCTAACCCCGCCTCCAAAGACATATTGGCCAATCAGAAGGCTCCCCTCAAAAACATGCAACCCCTTCGTTTTTCAGTACAGTCAGTGACTAATTGGATTTTAATGCAAAAACATGTATAAAAAAAAAGTCCTGTTAATGAGCTTAGAATCAGCACCATGTTGGCTTTGGCTGCTGTTGCCATGGAAACATAGGAGGTAATTGCACATATTGTGACAAAAGTTAATGAAATGGAGGTGCACAATCTAATGCTGCGAGCCAAAAATGGCGCTTAACAGATGGACCAGGTAAGACTGCTGACATAAGACACAAGCATCTTTGTTGGGAATAGATTTTTAACATCAGCGGATACGACAATAAATCCACATTAAACTCCTGACAGTCCACGTTGTGTGCCATGTGTACAGACATAATTGCTGCTAATTAAACATAGATTTTCATTAGTGTAAATACTGTATGTTTGCAGGGGGAGGTTCTCACTTCCTGGAGCAGCTCAGTTTTCCTTTCCTCCTTCCATCAATCCTTCCTCCGCCCCTCTGCTTCTGCGTCCATGCTCCTCTGCTATAGATGCTTAATGAGCCGTAAAATATAATTCAGAAATGATAGTCGCCTGAAAGAGATGGAGAGGGAAAGAAAGAACGCTGGAGACAAGAGAGGACAATGACAGTTTACTGTCAGCAGTGTTTCTAGATCAGCAAATTCCTTTTGCTTCATATCAGAGATCAAACCTCCGTGTGTGTGTGTGTGTGTGTATACCATTATTTCTTTTATAGAAATAATGGTATACTAGAGAAATGTCATGTGACAACTCCATCAGAGAGCAAAGTTAAATTATTTCCCAAATGATGATTTTATTAAATAGTTTTAATTACAGGAGTAGACGATAATTCTGTCAGAGAACAGGAATGCTTTGGTCTTCATATTTGGTGTAGAAGTTAAAATAGGACCTTTAAGATAAAACTGTTTACAGTTATTTTAACTTCAGTTTTATTCGTATGTGTGCAGGTCTTTGCCCTGTGTCTGGTCTCGGAGGCACTGGAGGTCGGAATAAAAAAGCTGGGATAAAAACAAGCTAACTTGTGTTTTTATTCTGTACGGAAGCGTGGAGCTATAACCCAAATAAAAAAATAAAAAAATTGGGATCATATTACCTTATAACGTAAAGTTTATTGTAAAAACGTGAAATGTATCACATTTGTAAGGCTCCTCGGAGACGATGGCAGGTTAATGATCTTTTATTAAACACCAGGAACTTAGAGGAATTATCTTACTGTGACAACGGAGGACGCGACTGGAGGTACGGGAAGCCAGGAATGTAGAGGGAGTGAGTCCTTCATGTGCGTAGGATAAGGTCTGACAGGGAGTGAATGTGGTGCTGGGGTATATAAGGGCTGGTGAGCAAATGGGAGACAGGTGTGACTGGTTAGGGATCTGGGGAGTGCTTGGCTGTAGTGCAGGACTGGAGGGTGAGATGATCAGGGACAGGTGTGCATGATCAGGGGAGTGATTCAGGTTGGTGGCTGTGGTGCCAGGCTGGACCAGGTGGGGGCGTGACACAGACAGGAGCTGAGTAACTAGGGGGTTCTCTCATTCTCCCATTATGGCGAGCTTTAGCATAAGAGGCACAATCTCCTCATGAGCGTTGACCACAGGCGGGGAGGAGTTGCCATCTCCTTGGCAGGGCAGACCACAGGTGACAGAAGAGGAACGTCTCAACCAGACACCCCCTCAGAACCAGGAACCACCAGAGGCGGCGTTGACCTGGGAGCTGGCATCGGACGTAGAGCAACTGGGCAGAGTGGGGCAACCCGGCAGGGTGGAGCAATCTGACAGAGTGGAAACTGAACAGAGTGGAGAAACCGATCCGTCTTATATCTGTTGTGTCCTTTATGTTCTTTTTCTAGAGGAATCTTTTTTAAAATCAAACCTAAATATTGTCTTTGTTTTTGTAGGAGGACAGTGATAGAGTAAACTGTTGGAAAGTGATCTTATGGATCTTATTTTGACTCACAGAGGGGATTTTCCCAAACTGCGTTTACGTGGATAAATATTTCAGAAATCAGCCGACATGTGTAACATGGATGCTGGATGAAAGGATGTGTGTTTATGTCATGGAGAGCTTTAGTATGATTGGAAGAGTTTAAACACAGTGTGTTCTGATTTGGAAGAAGGAAAAAAGAACAAAAAGATTTGATCAATCATCTGCTTGGGTGGAGTTTCTTGGAGATGCTCAGTAATCTGTAACTTTCAGAGTTTCCAACTAAAACGTTCTTCCCTCCACAGTTCCATGTTGCTGACGCCATTTTTTAAGTCTTAGCTGAAACTCATGTGACCTAACCCCCACCTGGTTCAAGTATGAGCAGAAACAACATCCACCACAGAAACCATCACAATGAGCTCAGATTTAGGCAGCTGCTACCACACCAAGACTTCCTGACCTCCTGATTCCTAAATCACTACAGTCCTGCTGTGTTTCGGTTCATTTCATTTAGAAGTCAACCATCAGAAAAACTCATCCTCCACCATGTTTGCCAATCATTCCTTTTGATGTTATTATCTGAATTTGTTTGGGAAATTTTAATGTTTCTGGACGTTAACTGTTTCATGTTTTAAGTTGTTCTTAGTTTGACCAGGTTTCTGTATTTTAGTGCATTTGCTCTCAGATATTTTGTGTTTGGACCCATAATCTCTGGTTGCTAAATTCTCTGTGCACAGATTAATTTACATTCATCGCCATTGATGCTGGTGATGATACCAATATGCTTGATTTATGGCAAGAACTTAGGAAACAATAAATATGTCATTAAAAGGCATTTCCACAACAAAATATCAAACGGGATGAGAGACAAAACGCGATTCAGAACCTCTGTAGAAAGTTGTGATGAGATGTTGAAACTGAGCAGACGGCACCGTTGTGTTGGTTTGTGAACTCTGGTGATGCTCAGGTGACACATAACAAACAATAAATTACTGACAGTTTTGTTTATTGCAAGTTTCTTCAGTCAGATTTTGTGGCTCTAAGCATCATTTTGGTGGAACAGCTGGTAAAAATGGCTCTTTGGTTAATGAGACCCCTGATTTAGACCCACCAACATGAATTTACCCAGCAGGCTGGAGGAGACCTGATGATGCCTGACTTCATTTCGCATTCCATACAAGTGAAGAGCAACACTAGTATTGATGATTATTGATATTTCACAACAAACAAATGAATATCTTAATCTTTTTTTAGACTGATATGTACGGTGAGCTACATTCACATAAAAACAATGCTCAGATGTCAAACTCTGGCCCTCGATAGCCAGAGTCCTTCAGGTTTTAGATGTTTTCCTGCAGCAACACACCTGACTCAGATTAATGTGTCACTGTGCAGGACTTGACATTTGAATTAGCAGGGGAACATCCAAAACCTGCACGGTGGCCGAGGAGGACCAGAGCTTGAGCTCCGTGGCCTGTTAGCAAATAGAAACATTAACTAGTCTATTAGTGATAAGAGCTAATTAAACTGATGACGATCAGCCTCTGAATGTGTGTGTTCACTGATGTAGCATTTAGCCTGAGGGTTCAGCTCTTTGACCTGTGCTAAACCCAGTTAAATCCCCCTCCCATCCTGGTCCCCTCAACCTACTCCTCTTCTTTTTTCACCATTTCATCATCAGAGACAAACAAGGAGGAAGCAAAGGGTCGACCCTCCTGAACATACACGCCATCTGCCACATTTTTACACAACTAGCATAATAAAAGTCACCAAACTGCAAAGCTCAAGATGCTGACGTGGTCCAGTTCAAGTCCAGACCAGAAGAGTGGGCCAGAATTCCTCCAAAACCATGAAAGCAACTGAAAACATCATCCAGAAAACCATGACTGCAACTTCCTGCTGCCGGAGGAGCTTCTACAAGCTGCTGGATGGTGCAGTTCATCGCTAGGTTAAACTTACATCTCATACAGGTTGTCTTTTCAATTTTATTTGCCACATCATGTAAAGTTCCGTTTCCATCGAGGGGTCCGGTTCAGGATGGCTGGTTTGATAAACCCTGATCTCTATTGCGTTTCCACAGCAACAGTACTCTTGTTTGGTAGTTGGGGTATCAGCTGGATAGTGATGCATGTGTCAGCTAGATAACAGTTTGATGTCATAACGAAGAATGTGACTCAGAAACAGAGTAGAATGATGGACATCCAGGGGTTCGTGTTCTTTCTTCCTGTCATGTGGCTTTAAACAACATCCACCGTTTAATTAAACACGTACTGCTTTGTTCTTATTGGCAACTCACACAGGAAGTGATGATTCTTTCCACCAATCAATGGATTACAGTGTGTCATGTTCCACCCTTTCAGGGTCAGTGTCTGATCTCTGATCTCTGCAAGGCCCAAGCCATCAGTTTCAGGACCCCATGGTCTACCTCTGGCTGATTATAATGGCTTTCTATAACTCTTTGTGGGGGTTTTCTCTCGCTGCAGAACAGATTTGGAATGATCTGGCTCCTTGCTGATAGTCCTGACTGATGTAATCCACAGAAAACTAAAATACCAGGCTAAAATCTACTGAAATATAAGAAAGTAAAACAAAGACTGTGTGTGTGTGTCATCAATCATATCATCCCAGATCGCTTCTTCTTTTCAACAGCTGCAGTCAACTGAGAGACATGGGCCTTCCACATTATAGCAGCTCTTCTGCTCTCCGACCCGTCTGTCTGAAAGGCCAGTTTGAGCACAAAGCCGGCTGTGGTAGGTAGTTATAGAGCTCCATTGTCACACAGCCTCTCTCTATCTGCTCCATCTTAATAAGAGCAGTCATCATTTAGAGTCTAAGTCGCTCTCAGCCTCCTCGCTTTAATTATGACATATCGATCGTCTCGTTAAGTCTAGTTTGGCTTAATGAAATCTATTGTAACCTCTAATTCTGTCTTCCATTGTCCCGCCCTGCAGCGCTGGCTGTGTGAGGTGGACCTGGGCTTCTTTGTGCAGCCTAATCTGACTCTGTGTGTAAGTGTGTGTGGGTCATTCATGTCTGTTTCTAGATGTTTGTGCCTCAGTTTATCTGTGTTTGTGTCTGTAGGTGTGTTTTTTTCACTGTGTGTGTGAGTTTGCTTTGATGCTGTATACCTGTGTGTGTGTGTGTGTGTGTGTGTGTGTGTGTGTGTGTGTGTGTGTGTGTGTGTGTGTGTGTGTGTGTGTGTGTAGTTGTGTGCGCCTTTACATCAACGGGTCCCCACTCTAAAAGGCGCTGCTGTCACCGTTTATCTGCTGCTTCCTGATTCCCTTCCATCGACTCTCAGCCAATCAATTCACTAAATGATGCAATTATACGCCCTCCCTCTCCTCACCCCCACATTTAAAGTTGAGAGGTTTATTTTGGATCAATCCAGACCACTTTGTGTGCAAATTACACAATTGCATTGCCTTCAGATTCTTTAGGCAGCCCAATTGGAGCGAGCCCTGGGTGTGAATGCCTAATGAGAGACCCTGTCCTTCAAAAAGACTCTGTCGAACACAAGCAGACAATTAGAGAGGTGGCAGCAGGAGAAAAACTCCATGGCTGTTTCTTTAGAGTTGCTGTTACGCCATTGGTCTAAAACAATACTTCTGCTCTGATACTTTTATTTTTTAGTCTTTTCTTTGGTCTACACCAGACAAAACATGCAGGAAACAGTTTTCTGTTCAGGTTTTGTTTCTGTCCCCATGGCTGAGATGCTTGTAGTTTTAATAAACACACATCATTCTACTTTTCCAAACATTCCTCTGACTCCGAATTTAACAACACATGTTGTGACTCATCTACTCTTAAGGAAAGTAGCACTATGTAAATTTCTGACATTAAAACTCTGGGTTTCTGATGCCTGTGACATTTATTACATACATTGTTCCTCAGTAAAGAAATTAACTATTAGCTGTTCTAAAAGTTGATAAATGAGGTCACCATCTAATTTTGCATAATCACCATGGTAATTGTAATGGATGCTGTAGGAAGAATAACCAGGGGCGTAGCTAGAGGTGGCAAGGGTGGCATTGACCCCCATCTGAGCTCTGATTGGACACCCCAGGTGCCACCTCCCCAGACCTGCATGGATCACCAGTATCACTAAACCAGTAAGTTTCAAAGTAGTTTTAGTTTTATAATAATAATAATAATAATAATAACAGATTAGATTTATACAGCGCTTTATCAAGGCACCTTGATCTTGATGATTGGGGATGAGACTGCATTTCGGGACAAGATGGAGCATCTGTCAGTGTGGTGTGAATAGAACAACTTGATCTTGAGATTATTATGGACCACAGAAAGAAGAAGACAGACATTGAGCCACAGCTCATTTATGGGTCTCTGGTGAGAGGGTTTTGAATGTTTGCTTCTTGCACATTCAGGCTGGCCTGGCCTACAGCGCAAACACAGCAGACACTGTGAAGCAGGCACAGCAGAGACTGCAATGCCTGAGGGTCGTGAGGAGCAAAAACCTGTCGCAAAAACTGCTGATTTGACTGCTGCTCCATAGAGAGTATTCTCACTTACTGTATGTTAGTTTGGTTTGCCAACCTCATAATAGACAGGAAAACTCTCCAGAGTCGTCTGTGTGGCCCAGAAAATCACCAGTTGTCCTCTAACTTCCCTTGATGAACTGTTCCACTCTTGCAACCTCAGCATGGTACAAAATATAATGAGAGACCCCTTCCACCCTGGACATCACCTTCTTGAAGTTCTGCCATCAGACAGACGTTACAGGGAATTAAAAATGGAAATGGACTCAGAAACAATTTCTATGCAAACACTGTTTATGTACTAAACTCAGGACAGGTACATAATTCTAGTGTTTAATCTTTTATCGAATGGTTTTATGAATTTGACGTTTAACATGGATTTTTTAATTTAATTATATTTTTGGTATTACATGTCCACTTTAAGGACAGCACTTTCAGTTCTGTTGTTTTCATACAATGAAAATAAAGGCATTCTGATTCTGATCTGTGGCTGTTTGAGGGATTCAAACCTCCAATATGTCCCCTAAGCTGCTGCCTTTCCCTGGGTGAATGGCACACAGACTGACTGCTCAGCTGCAGCATTCAGGCTTTAAAGGAGTCATTCACCCACATCCCTGTCTGACCCGGGCCCTTCTCTCCATCTTACATCTCATATGTGCTTAGTTCAGGTCCTAACATCAGTCAGCTAGAAAACCCTCTGATCCCCAGCCATGAGAGAAAGAGAGAAATCTATTCCCAGCAGCAGTCCTGACCAGTCAAACATGGCTGGCAGAGCTGGTTGACTGCAGGGATGATGGATGGAGGCTTGGTTAGCTCAGCATCATGTTCTGAACATTAAAAGTGCACATGGTCGGCTGTGGTTTCACCGTCACCAACCAGAAGCTACCGCTTGATGGTGAGATACTGCAGCATCCCTTCAATGTTCGCCCTCTACAAAACAAACACATGCAAAGCAGAGAAAGCAGGATTGGTTTGTTTCCAGAGGAAGGAATGTTGATTTTTTCCTGTCTTGAACTGGCCAGCTCCCAGCAGATCAGTGATACAGACTGAGGCTGAAAGGGGCAGCTCCCGGTAGGCCGGGTTAGATTAGGTCTCTGCTGGTCAGTGTTCCATTAAGTTGGAGTTGGTGTATTTACAAAGGTTAAGTTGACATTAAAGATTAAAGAGATACTGTGGTTACAACTGTGAGCTAATACGAACCACTAACTGAATCACAATAAAAACAATTCCTCAAGTATGACTCCATAATTAACCTTAGACCAGCTAAAATTGTCTCCTGGAGGATGTCTGTCCTCCCAGATCTCCATCTGTGAGAATCTGACAGCAGCTAACCCCCCCAATAATCATTGTAAACACAAATAATAAGAGTTTGATGTTATTGGATTTTTCTAGAATGTATTTCCTTTATATAGTGCTGCAGATAAGTAAAAAAATGTTCAAATAGTGAAACATGCATGAAATTTAGTACATGTAGTCTTCAGAGCCACCTCTATCAAACAATACTGGTGGCCACACAAAAAAATCCAAAATGGTGACCCCAAAATCCAAGATGTCTGCCCAAAAATGTATTTATTTTTTTATTTTTTTCTGAATAATTCCACCGGTGTTGATTTTATGCCTCAATAATGTATGAAAGTTGAATATAAAGTTGGGTATTACGGACAATTAGGTAGCAGTTGCATGTGTGTATCTATTATGATTCTTGAGATATAACACATAGAGAGCAAATAAATCAGTATAGGAGCCACAACTTTAAAGAATAAGAATTTTTTAATACATGTATGAATTATATTCAAATATGAACATGACTATTGTTGACATTTTGGTACTGATAGCATGTCTGTAATTGTAGTAATTCTTAGGATTCACTATTCACATACCTCTGAATGTTTGCATGTGATAATGAAAAGTGGCTATATCAATCAGAACTGTCACAATACTCTTTCGGAGATATGACAAGTTCAGGGAATGGTGCATGCCCTTTTTGGCAACAAAGTGTGGCACAGAGTGGGGAATTACACCTCACATTTGCAATTGTACAGAGCAGTACACCCAAGACCCAATCTGTAGAGCTTGCACCTGTTACAGACAGATTTACAGCCACATTTGGTGAGCTGTTGGCAACTCTTGGCAATTGGAGAATTCGCCTCACCTATCATTTGCCATCCCCAGTCTGCAGGGTCCTCTGACTTTGGGTTGCCTGGGCCCACACACAGCTGGCCTGTAGGCAGCACGTCTGGTGTGTTGGAGTAGAGCTGCTTTGGTTGGTGGGATTGACTCTTCAAACCTCTGTTTTCTGTCGAACATGTCAAGCCTAGCCTCATCCACAGTCACAACCGTGCTAGATCTGTCATACATCTGCATGACAAATTTTTCCAGGATCTCCAGGTCACAGTACTCCACAGTGGTAGGGCAGACACTCAGTTTAGAGAATACAGATGAGGCCACTGGGCATAGTCCCCATGTCTGCCACGTAGTTTACTTGCCCTTTTTGCAGGTCGAAACAGCATCACATCCTGTAAAGGCGTGAAAGAATAGCAAGCCTTTGACCTTATCCTGGCCAACATCATGGAATAGGTCAAGCGTACTAATCCAGTGGAGGTTCTGGCCTTGCCCAAATGATACCCACATGTGCTGTAGCTCAGGCTCTTGAAGGCTGGAGAAGACACTTGGAGCCAAGACAACAACATCTGTGTCATCTGCCTTAATCATGATGGAATGGTTCCCATGTTCTGCAGCATGTTTGGCATGTACAAAAATACGGCTGTCAGCCTCCTCGTGAGAGCATCCATCCAGCTCATCAAGATCAGTTTCACCAGTGCTCAAGACAGCTGATCCCTTTGTAACAATCACCAAGTTTGGAGCAGACATTTGGACAACCTTGTCAGCAAGAAAGTGGCACAAATCAGTTTTATTGTCACTGTGTCTCAGGAAGTTACGCCAGTTAGATGCAATTGCATTCTTGTTTGTTATTTTGCATCTTCCTCCCGGACCACGTTTGGACCTGGTTTCAGCTTTAAGACTTGCTGGGCTGTACACATCAAAGACAAGATGTGTCGTCGTGTACTTGCTGCTGTCCATATGTGTTACTGGTAGGAAGTCGAGAGCTGCATTATCCTCACATGTCTTAGCTCTTTTGGGAGGCAGCACATGGACCAAAGCTGAGCCGTCTATAATGAGAACATTGGCCTCAGGTTCTTGGTCAACTGATATGGGCATAAGTCTCAATGATAAAGGTCGACTTCTGGCAAGTGTACAGTCTTCCTCCATTGCTCAGTCCAGTGGGGAAGGACTGATTTTCATGTTAAAAGAACTCCTGCAAATCACATTCTCTGGTCTGACAAGAAGTGAACAGCTTAAAGAACAGCTGACAGTCCTCTTTGATGACAAGTTTCTGCTTTGAGGGTTTAGCAGAACAGTCAGACTGGTTTGGTCAGAAATGCACATTGACGTATGGGATACAACTAGGGTCGGGAACCCTACACCTAGCCCGATCATTCATCCAGTGCTATTTAATTCCCGTGTGATCTGTAAACCTTCCGGGTAAGTACATGAATAAGTTATGTATAGTCCCCTTACCCTTGGCTCGTCTCTACAGCGTTGGCACACCCTGTCAATTCAGGTGTGGCTTTCTAACTAAATCTACCAACTAATTTCTACCAGCTGATTGATATGAGACTATAGGCGCTTTCCGACTGTAGGAACCTTTTGCAGTTCCTATAACCTTTTCAGGAACCAGGCCGTTTTTTCGCGCATTCCGACATATAGGAACTAGGGACCAAGGCCCCCAGTTCCTATAACCATTTTAGCTCCTACTCCGAGGCAGGGTCTGAGCGGGGTTCTATAGGAACCCTCATGACGTAGGTGACTGGTAGCTACGCCCCTTGCCAGATTTCCGCATTTTGTGTCCCCGCCACATTTAAAAAACACGGTTGCACATACGGACAAAAACAACAATAGAGCAAGCGATAAATGGACCGACGAGGAGGTCGAAGCTCTTCTGACCGTCTACGCCACAGAGGATTTTCAGAGATGTTTTGAAGGTTTGCAGCGAAATATAAAAATATTCCTGACGATCAGTTCTCAGTCAGAGAACGCGGGATAACGCGAAGCAGCGCACGTAGAAAACTCACACAAGACTACAAATAAATTAAGGACCACGACAACCGGAGCGGGACGAACCGAACAAACAGTAAATTCAACAGCTTGTACCACCGACATGTTTACTCGGTCAACGCCGCAGCAAATGACTCCTGCGTGCGGCAGGAAAAGCCGGTGTGATATGCAGAGCATATACACACATGTAAATAGTTATTTTTGCTCTGCTGTATTCACTATAAAAAAATAAATGACTTTGTAAAGAGTCTGAAGTATTCAGTTTGTGTCTGTTAGATGTGCTTTGGCCACATCTATAAAATATTAGCTAATAAAAATATTGAGTAGTTATTAACTTATCACAGCTATGAAATATTAAATAATCCATCTTTGGTAGCTACATTTTAAGTCTTATCCCTGGGTGTAAATTACATTAGTTTATCAACTTTATAATATGCTCCATATCACAGAACGAAGTTTATCATGTTTAACCAAGATCTGACACAAATTACACACCTGTAAACATTTCACCACCCTTTTTATATTTTTACCTTCATATACACTAAATCTGTGTGTGTCCTCATAATTCTAAACCATAACTCAGTCACAACCAACCCTTCAGTGACGGATTACTCCTTCACCTTTCTACTGATGATTCCATAAAACACACAAAGCTCAATAGCAGATGATGAGATCTTTATTTTGCACATAACACAAAAAAAAAATTAAATGAAATGATGCTTTTTCTATGGAACATTTTCTCTTTAAATGTGTACGTCATGTATACATGTATGTTCTGTCTGTCGAACTTCCAGAACATGATGCTTATTATGAAGAGGTGTGTAGTGATTAGCTGGAAGGCAGGAGGTAAAGCATTTAGGCTGTTCTCCATCTCCTTCAGTATCTGCAGCAGGTGGTTGTGTCCATCCTCTCCAGTGCAGCTTCAGGCAGCCACAGATGTATTGAAATGTCTCCCTGGACATACAGAAATTCTCTGTCCACTGCTCATCGGTAAAATTGAGAACAATCTTTTCCCACTAGTTATCAGCTTTGCTCCGGACCAGCTGGACGGTGAGGAGGTTCAATGAGCTGCAGCAACGTCTGAAACGCAGAACACGAGTTACAATAAACCCGCCGTCTGAAATATCTACTCATAAGACACGTATACAATCGGCGCATGTTTAATAAGTTAAACTTACACGTTGTCTCCTTTGTCTGCGGCGGATCTCCTGCCGCTGGATTTTTCATCTTCTGACTTTCAGGAGCCTTCCAGCCTCGACGTGAGACGCCTGATTTTATAGTCCATCTGTAACACCTCCATCAAGCAGAGCATCAACACTACGATCTCTTCGTTCTCCATATTAGCTTGCCGTGTTGTTTTGTTTTTAGCGGGTTTTGGTTTGTTGTTATGTGGCGCTAAAGTCACACGCCACTGTCGCAGACGTATGCGTCACATCGGTCCCGCTACCGCCCCCAACTCATGTGCGAATGCAACATGAAACAGTTCCCCTGGAGAAGGGCCGTTCTTAGAACTAGAACAGTTATTAGAACTGCGTTCTTAGAACTTCTCTGTCGGAATGCACCTTATTAGACAACATTTGGGAAACTAAACTAAGCGACACTGCAACTAGTACTAGTCTTCAATTTCAAGTTAGTAAAAGGTAAGCACAGCATATAGTTACAGCAAGATTAGCTAACACTGAACCCCATGCTGAGTTTAACAGTAGTGAAGTCACCAGTGTGCCCTGGTAGTGCACTGACATTCACTCTTTTAAACTGAAAATAAACACCACCACCTAGAAAATAAATGTAAATAAACCTACAAACTAATAGTTTCGAAGATATCCATGGCAATGAACAATGCTATATTCCCACTTCCCACTGATCCTGAAACAAAATCATTTGAAGTTTATTTCCACCATATTGGACACCATCTTAGTTTGTATATACTATAGGGAATGTTGAACAGAAATGCACATTACCTTAGTGGCCATTAGGGAACATATCTACCAGATTTGATGCTTGTTTCATTAAGTAAAGTATTTTAGTGTAAAATTTAAATTATCTGCTGCACTAATAGTTGTGGAACTTATCCTGAACTTCAGTGTCTTTGCTACTTTGAAGAACCAGGCTATGGAGTCTTCATGAATGAAATTATTTTGGCTCTTCAGTGAATGGTAAATTCAGCAGGTTTCAACAGGAGAAACATGATCAATGTCCTTCAATCAACGGGAGATAAATGCTTCACCATAAGTAAAGAAGGGAACTGCATCTAATTCTAAAACACAACTGTATTTCAGACAACAGATTAGCTATACATGATGCAGTAATAAAGAGGATCTGAATGCATTTATATTAAATTCCTCAAGACAGCACAAAAATATTGGCAGATTAGCAGCTGAAATTACTTTAAGTGCAAATAAAATTAAAGGCCACTCATTTAACAATAAACTTTACAGAACCAAGTGACTGACAGCAAAAAGACAGATAACATGAATAAGTTCAACCTTCACATTTTACTGTTTGTTATTGCTCAAGAGGAAACTTTTTATTGTAACATCAGAGAATTAGGGGACCCCAGAAGTAGTTTGTCACATAAAGACTAAACAGAAAGATGATGTGAAGGTTAAACCTGATTTAAATCCAGCTGAAATGCAAAAGACATGAAACAGCCAGATTTACACTAAACGAGTTTTTGAAGCTTTTTTCTATCATGTTAAACTTTTTGGGAGACTATTGTAGAAGGTGGAGAACATCATTTCTTTGAATTACTACATATAAAATCTATTAAATGACCCTGAACAAACATGAACACTAACAAACATTCACATAAAAACACATCAATGGAAAGTTTACCATGAAAAATACCATCCTCAGTGAATGGATTGTCTGTGGCATTCAGAGCCAGAGATGTTAGTACATCTAAATATCAGAGGATCTGGGGTCAGAAATTAGAAAATGTGGCTGCATTTTCTTTGCAATGAAGTTATTTTTCAACAATACTATTATAGCTCTACAGCTTTCATCATTATGACAAAGTTTCTATTGAGAAGAATCATGACCTGATCTCACCTTATTGCTTCACACTGCTGGTGAAGCTCTGGAGGCCATTTCTGATGAAACTGCATCAATGTCCTTCTTCTGCGGTTTCTGGTACAACATGTCTACATGAGGAAGGATATTGTGAAAGAGCTGCAGAAAAAACTGGAACTCCTCATCCTGCATCTTCATCAGGAAGCCAGATGCCTCGCTCAGGGTGTTGCTGTGGAAAGAACCTGATGCCGTGATGGTCTCAGAACATTAAATTGAACTCATTTATATATATATCAGTGTTTCCCAATCCAAGTGCTCATGACCCCCTGCCCTGCATGTTTTAGAAGTAACCCTACATACAACAGGCTGCAAAAAACTTGATGAGGAAGTTCATTCATTTGAATGAGATATTTATCATATATAACTCATATAGACTGCATATATATATATATAAAATGTGAGGGGTGTACTCACATTTTTTACTGTGTTTTTTATTTTATTATGTCTTTTCATGGGTCAACACTACAGAAGTGAAACTTTGACATACAGAATATTAAAGTTTAGTTTCTATAGTTTGGTGTTCTGTATATAAAAGTTTTATTTGTATAGTGTTTTCCCAAGAAAAGATATAATAAAATTTTTGCAAAAATCTGAGGGGTGTACTCACTTCTGTGAGATACTATATATACACTGCTCCAAAAAAATTAATGGAACACTTCTTAGGACCACTTAGGAAGCAACACTGATTGACAATCAGTTTTACATGCTGTTTTGTAAATGGAACAGACAACAAGTAGAAATTATAGGCAACTAGCAAGACACCTCCAATAAAGGAGGTTCTGCAGGTGGTGACCACAGACCACTTCTCAGTTCCTGCTTTCTGGCTGATGTTTTGGTCACTTTTGAATGCTGGGAGTTCCTTCACTCTAGTGGTAGCATGAGACGGAGTCTACAACCCACACGAGTGGTTCTGGTAGTGCAGCTCATCCTGGATGGCACATCAATCCTAGCTGTGGCAAGAAGGTTTGCTGTGTCTGTCAGTGTAGTGTCCAGAGCATGGAGGCGCTACCAGGAGACAGGCTAGTACATCAGGAGACGTGGAGGAGGCCGTAGGAGGCAACAACCCAGCAGCAGGACTGCTAGGAACAGGAGGAACACTGCCAGAGCCCTGCAAAAAGACCTCCAGCAGGCCACAAATGTGCATGTGTCTGCTCAAAAGGTCAGAAACAGACTCCATGAGGGCCCGATGTCCACAGGTGGGGTTGTGCTTACAGCCCAATACCATTCAGGATGTTTGGCATTTGCCAGAAAACACCAAGATTGGCAACTGCACCACTGGTGCCCTGTGCTCTTCACAGAAGAAAGCAGGTTCACACTGAGTACATGTGACAGACGTGTTGAGTCTGGAGACGCCGTGGAGAATGTTCTGCTTCCTGCAACGTCCTCCAGCATGACCGGTTTTCCAGTGGGTCAGTAATGGTGTGGGGTGGCATTTCTTTGGGGGGGGGCACAGCCCTCCATGTGCTCTCCAAAGGTCACCTCACTGCCAGTAACCACCGAGATGAGATCCCCAGACCCCTTGTGAGACCATATGCTGGTGTGGTTGGCCCTGGGTTCCTCCTAATGGAAGACAATGCTAGACCTCATGTGGCTCGAGTGGGTCAGCAGTTCCTGCAAGACGAAGGCATTGATGCTATGGACTGGCCCGCTCCACGCAAGATCTCACCCCACGGGAAAGATCTGTCTGTCTGGAAGATTCTTCACTATGGGGAGATCATTTTGCCATTAGAACCTCTAACTCAGGCTTGGCAGAGGTCTGCGCTCTCTGAGTGCTTCTAGTTTTATTTATTTATTTTTCATAACAGGCATTGAATGATTCATGATGCTGATGAGGAGATTTCATTTTCAGACCAGACATAAATTTAGTAAATTTGCCACAAGGAAAACAAAGTTCAATAACTGCCTCCTAATGCAGTACCACAGAATGTCTGATTGTTGAATAATAAAAGTAATAAAGACATCTCTGCCTTTCTTTTGACTCTACTGTCATACCTCATCTCCCCATCACAGTCTGATGCACCCTTGGCTAAAGAAAGTGAAGTAAAGGTGACGGTGGGGCATAAAGTAGTAAGGTAAAGAGTAAAGTTGCATGCAGGAAAAAAAGAGGACATGGGTATGAATATTCTGGGAGAAAGACAGTGGAGAAAAGAGAAGGATGAGGAGAGAAGGATGGGAGGAAGAAAGCAGGGCATGCAAACCCTAAAGGCAGCTCTGTGCTGGGAGAGGAGGGGAAGGAGGAGGAGGCCCAGTAAATCAGCCGGCCTCTTGTCAACACCTCCTACCAGCTCCCCCCGAGGGGCTTCTGAAGCCACTGAGCTGAGAATAACAAATGGCCGTCATTGGCCAGGCAAAAAGCTGTGATTATAATTATCACATCCCACACTGACCTTGCATAAACCTTAATCCTTCTCCAATGGAGCATTTAAATAGGCTGCCAACAGCGACAGAGATGAGGAGGGAGGGAGGGAGGGGAGGTGATGTGGCAAGGCAGGATGCAGGGAAAAGAGTAGGAAGGGAGCCCCAACGAATGGAGAGATCAGGCGGTGGACGGAAAAAGGAGCCAAGAGGCTGGAAGTACAGGATGAAGGAGGCAGAGAACGGGAGAGGTGAAGCAGGAAGTTAGTGAAGAGTGCAGCGAGCGCAGTGGTTCACATGGAGGTTCGGCGAATAACAAAGAAAATGACTTTAAGAACATAAAATACAATTAAATATTAAACGAATTAATAGCTATAAATAAATAAAAATTTATGCATTTAACATCTGACCAAACATATGAAGTCCAGCTAAAAACAAAGGAACAAATCTATCTCACCAGGTAACTGGTTGTAAATGAAGTTTGGAAGAGATTTCCTCACTGCATGGCGCTCCCATCCCAGCATGCAACACGGTGTGACGTTTCTCGTCTTTACAGCTGGAGAAATACATTTATAAGTCATAAACAGTACAGAAAATAAAAACCCCGTCATGTTAAAAGAAAAGTTTTCACAGCCCTGTTCTGTGGGAGCTTGACATGATGGACCAACGTGTGACTGTTTCTGCATCACATTTCATTCTTTTACAGGACAGAAGTCATGAAGGGATGAATGAAAGGCGGAAGGACGGACCCACGCCAGCTCCTGCTCTCCCAGGGTGGATGAGAGACGGCGAGGTCAGAGGTCAAGTGGTCTGACCCTGAGGTCAGCTGAGTGGTGCTGCCTTCCGTCCTGCAGCATTTCACACACAGACATCATATTAATGGGATGTGAAGAGCTGAAAATGTGTTGATGAAACCGCTGCGGTCCGATCCTCATTCTTTATCTTCGCCTCATCATCACAATTATTCTGACTTTATTATTTCAGCATTTATAAACTCAAACAGGAGCAAAGAACGCACAAAAACCTGATAACAACTTAAAAATACACAAATATACTGTAGATGTGCCTTTTAAATGTCTTTTTCTAAGACGCTTCTTCAGTGTTTTTTATAGAAATATCATTTTCTGCAACAAAACAAATATAGCTAGTTTACATGTCTTTGATCAAAGAGTCATTATGACCACTTTATGTAGGTTAGTTGAACATGAACACATCACCACTTTTTTTTTTTTTTATCTTGTCCTGTCCAGCATCGTGACAGCAGGACGAGGGTCTGCCTGTTTGGGAGGAGCTTTATGGATATAAGGCTCCTCCTGGCAGTTGAGTATTATTCCTTATGTTAGATGTGTTTATTGTTTATTGCTAAATAATCCATATTAATGCTGGACCAGACAGGGGAATCAAAGAAAGGAGAGAAGGAACAGGAGATAAAAGGAGAGTGAAGAGAGGAAAAGGAGACAAAGACAGAAAACAAACAAACAGCTGCTACACCTGTAAAGAAATAAAAAACCTCTACAGCCTCTAAAAGAAAACACACCAGACAATCATCAGGAGCACCTGCAGGATGACAAATAAAGCACAACCTAAAAACAAGTGGTGGGACTTCATAAAAAAAATAGTCTAATTAAATACAGGCTTTGTAATTAATTAATCTCAATTAATTACATTTTAATCTCATAATAATGTTTGCCTCAAAAAGCAAAATTTTTTCATTTAAATGGATTTTAGTGGACAACTGAATCAAATAATCAATACAGACATTTATATTGTAAATTCAGCTCTAAATGTATTCAGTTGCATTTCAATTCCAAGCAACAGAAAGAGAAATAGAAAATATCGCTGGCCCAAAATTAACAGACTTAAAGTTCAAGTGTCATTTTAAGTCCTTTAACCAGCAGCTCCAGCTGTTTTCTGATTAAGAGTCTATAACATGTTACAGAATTTTAACTTTCTACATGTTTTCCTCCACACGCTTCATTAGCAGGCATTGATATGTGACAGTAAGCCAGGATGGGATCAGCCTGTGGCTACCGAACATCTCCTGCTATGGAAGGATCTGGGATCTGCTTGAGGACCGAGCCTCTTGTGTTCTTCTGGACAGAGGAGGGGCCTACAGCAGCACCCACAGCTCACTGAGGACAAGTAAACTATTCGTGCTTCTTGTCACTCTCTGGAAACTAGATTCACTCCTAGTCGCTTATTTGAAAATAGAGTTGTCAGAGGGGTCTGAAAACTCGCTAATATAGCATCAAAGTGGCTGTGTTGTGTACCAGAAACTTGTGCACTGACAAACGTTCCGCATTGTCCCGAATTCAAACTGCAATTAAATGTGTAAAAATTTTTAATGCGTTCATTTTTTAGAATGAATTAATCCATCATGACTGCCGCATATTTATCTATATTCTTTTTTTCTATTTCAACCTTTATTTTTGGGACTGAAAAGCATTTTTACACAAAAACTTGTCAGTTATACTGATATCACCCGCAGTATCTGACCGTCTCACTGATCTCCATCAACCAGCATTTCTACAGCATCATCTCACCATCGCCAACATGGGTCATAACGTCTGCCTGTCCACAGTTTACATTTGATGAGGAGAATGTAAACATAAAACCACCGGATGTGATGACTGTGTAAACTTAACTGGCTGATAAAATGTGTGATTAGGCGTAAAGTTTTTCTTTGATGATGTTAATTTGGCATGGATTTATTTATATGCGCCTGTTCGCCAGTTCAGATAGTCTTTGGTTCACTCCTGAGCTGGTCGGCCTCTTGCACAAGAGGAAAAAGTTGTGGGCAGTTGTAAGAAAGTCTGGTTTGGAGAATGACTGCCTGCATTTTCCCCAGATTCTGAATAATTTTACTGCTTTCATTAAAAAAATGCAGCGTGATCATTTTTTATCAAACGCTACAGATTTTTTCAACAAACTCGAGGAAATTCTGCTTATCTATAAAATCTCCTTCTGGAAACTCCTGGACATCAGAATTACCTCCTCATCTAATTGTCAACTCTGTGACAAATAAAACTGAGATGCTCAATTGTTGCCTCCAGGTCCCAGCAGGCTTCTAGTAACCACACCTTCTCATTTACTCAGTTCTCTGTCTGTGAAGCTTCCGAGGCTTCAAAAGAGCTTCATCCTAAGACTAGGATGAAGGGAGGGTTCTTGAAAAGCTGGTGAATTACCGGCTTACTTGTTTTGTTCTAACATTCCTTCTCCCTATTCAGTCAGGCTTTAGGAAACAGCACGTCATGGTAATTTCCACCAGGAAAATTTTAAATGATTTTGTGGAAGCCTTTTATACCAAAGAGTACTGTGCTGTACATCTCAAAGACCTCTCGAAATCATGTAGATCATTAAATCCTGCGTCCAAACTTGCAGACATTGGCCTCTCGGAGCATGCTGCAGGCTGGTTTATAAGCGACTTCTCTGGTCGTAATGTGTGTTTAAGAGCAGTCTCTGAACCACTTCAGCATCTCTAAAGGTGTGTCTCAAGGCTCAGCTTTAGGACCCATTCTGTTCATTACTTCCATCAGTGATGTGGGTCAGAACCTTACTGATCCATCTTTGTGGTGATGACAGTTGTGTATTCTCCTGTAAACAGCTGTCACTCTGAACGGACTCTGAATGTCTGCAGTCTTCATTTGATACGATTCAGTCTCGGCTGTCTCATCTAAATACAGATAAAATAAGGATCATGCTTTTCTCAAACAAAAAGAAGCTGCTCTCCCTTCTGTAACGTCTGTACAAGGAGCATCCACTGATTTTGTGGCCTCTTACTAATATCTGGCCAGTGTGACAGATGAGGCTCTTTCTTTAAAATATATTTTTTTAAACTGAAATTAAAACTAGGAATTTTCTTCCTTAATAAATACTGTTTTACTTTCATTGCCAGGAAGAAGCTTGTTTCTTCCACTTTTTTTTAACCTTCACGTGCATATGGAAACATCATCCACGTGAACGTCTCTGCCAGCTCACTACAGGTGTTGGACGCTGTTTTTCATGTAGCTGACTGTAAACTCCTCACTCATCATTGCACATTGTACTTGTTGGTCAGCTGGTCATCACTATCCATCCACAGACTCTTGCACTGGTTCATCTTCCATCTTTGGTCCGCTGCCATCATATCTATCCTCCTGGCTGCTAGAACAGACACAGCCTACGCTTCCAGGATTTTAGTTCTGTCGGTGTTCCCTCAGTTTGTACTGAGCTTGGAAAAAGTAATTCTCTTACTCTGCTCCTACAATTGGTAGCAGGACACAGCTGGATCTATGACCCACCTCCATCCCATCAGGGGAATTTAAAGTTATTCTCTGGAGAAAGCATCTTTGCATTGCTCTAGTTTCTAATGTGTTTTTTATTTATTTATTTTAGATGTAGCCAGCTTTTGCCTTTTAAATGGACTCTAATTTATATTTTGTGTTGTAGGATCTGTCTGTAACTGGAGCTAAACGTTTGTCTACAGGTCTCTCTTGTAAATGAGACTGCCTGTCTCAATGGGACCACTAAATAAAGGTTAAACAAATAAAAATAAATAAATAAATAAAATACTTGCTTATGAAAAAATATCATTAGGTGTTTCCTTTTACAAAATTAGCTTTATATTTTACATCAAATGACCACTTTAGCTCTAATAATCACTTAATTATTATTTCCAAATAATAAATAAAATAAATAATTTTCCATGTATTTATGTTTAACTACTCAAACCAAAGATCATGAAAGTTTATTGCTGTAGATCACATGATGCAGCACTAAGCTTTGTTATTATTATTATTATTATTATTAATAATAATAATAATAATAATAAGAAGAAGAAGAAGAAGAAGAAACGTCTTTTCATTATTGTTATTTTATTGAAATGGCTGTAGTAGATGGGCTGTGTGGACATGAGTCATTTTCATGTTGCATTCTAAAAGAATAAAATTGATTTATTGCTTCCGATTTAAGTTAGATGGTGTAAAACTGGATTAAATTAACTAACTGCTAACACTGTTCACACACACAAACAATGGACATTACATTCTGTTACGTATGTGCTTACAGTACTCTAATGCATTTTCCCTCTCTCTCTCTCTCTCTCTCTCTCTCTCTCTCTCTCTCTCTCTCTCTCTCTCGCTCTCTCTCTCTCTCTCTCTCTCGCTCTCTCTCTCACTCTCTCTCTCTCTCTCTCTCTCTCTCTCTCTCTCTCTCTCTCTCTCTCTCTCAGGCCACCGATGCTGTGCTCCAAATCCATAAATCATAATGTTTCAGCAACAGCAGAATTTCATTTCCCTACCGGCGTCTTATCGGGCTAAGGAGGGATATACAGCCCATCACCATGCTCGTTTATTATCTCTGTGAATAGGCTGTGGCAGGGATGAGGCTATAACCTGGCGAGAGCAGGCAGAGACTGGATTAGACGATTAACTGAAATAGCATATCAGGGCTAAGTATATTACCTAAAGCACCAGTATCATGCTCCCCTCCAGATATTCACTATCCAGATGCAGCCATGGTCACACTGGGAACTTCCTTTCATTTGCTCCATTATTATCTATTCTCTCTCTATTGATTTGCACGGTTGAGCGAACTGGTGTCCCAGTGAACCCACTCTGGCCTTGACCTGAAGCCCTGCCTTGTTAAAATGCTACAGTACCAGCTTGTCAGGCCGGACGGCAGTGGTTTGGAGGCTTCCTATGATTAACAGGTACTTTAATGTAAATCTTCACTGGCCTCGTTTAGAAATCTGGAAAGACTGGCAGAGCAAGAAAAGTGTTTGATTTGGTGCACAGGAGCGTCATGACAGCATGCTCAGGTTATTCAGAACACACTTTGACCTGATTGACACGACCAACCAAGACTTAATACCCTAACTGTGATTCAGGTCAGTTCAGCTTTAAAGTCATCTAAAGTCACTTTAGAGACAATCAGTTTAAGCCCGATCAAAACAAATCCAACGAAGCCTTCTTTTAAAGGAAAAGGACATTTTGCATGTAACAATATGGTTAGAAAGAAGGCCTACTGCAATACGAATAAAATGCAGTAAATTTTGGTTTACAAACACTAAATCAGAGGTCTTCAACCTGTGGCTCTTTTATTTTTTTATGGAATAATTTAATTGAATTTCCACAACATAATGACATTAAAAGTACTTTAATATTTTTTGTTCTATTTTTCTTGTCATTAGGTTGGAAACTATGGGCTTTCTTTTCTTTTTCTACATCATCATCAAAAAAGTCTATCCTCCTTTTGGAAAAGTTTTATTTTTTTCATTATTTTAAAACCTAAAAATAGAAACACAAAATGTGGTTGGTCAAAAATGACAAATTTCCTATAGTAGATATTTATCAAAAATGATAATTCAGTCGTAACATCTGCGTCTCTAAAGGAGTTTTATTTAGCTGGCTGAGGGAAAAATGTCTCTTTGGATTGGAAAGGCTGCAGACCCCTGCACTAAACACATAAACAGGTTTAGCTGCAGTTTTCTCTTTAAACAGCAACGGTTAAAATATTTCTTCATATACATTTATAAAACAAAATATTTATGAGAAAGAAGGATGAAATGTTCAGGATTTACTAACTAAAAGGTAAAAAGTCAGCAGGATGAATTTAAAGCTGTGAAGCTGCTTCCTTCTAAACACAGAAGGAACAATATGTGATGAAAAGCGACTCCTCTACTGAAAGCTCCATCTCACAGATTCCACAGCTGTAAGTTTCATCTCGCTATGACCAAGATTCACCGAACCAGAGACAAAAGAAGGCCGATTTATGCTTCAGGTTTGTAAAACATAGTCATAAAATGTCTTATCTTTGCTGTCTTGCCTCAAAACTCATATCCACCCATTTAGTTACAAAGAAAAACTGCTTTTCTCGTCATCTTTTGGGAGCAGTTTCACGTCCAAAAATCACAATTTTCTGCCCATTTGCGTGGGTTTTGAAGGACAAAGAAAAATGTTGGTTCTTTTTCTTCGTTCTTAAGTGCCAGACAGAAAACGTCTCTCATGTCAATAAAGCTGCTCTCTCCTGATTCCATCAGATGTCCCACTGCAGCAGGACCAGACATGGAGGACACATTGCCATGTCTCCTGATGACCTGGAGCCAGTTAATGATCTTTTAAGCTGTATTTTAGATATTAACACATTGATGGCAGAGAACTTCTTACAACTTAACCAGGACAAATTATCGGCCTCGAGGGCAAGAAAGAGATCATTTAATCAAGATGACAACATTTTAATCCTTCTTTAAAAAGGCAGGAACCCAGGTGCAGGCTGTGCAAAGAGGCCCCTGAAACAATCCAGCACTCATAGCAGGGTGCAAGATACTGGCAGGCAAAGAATACATGGAACCCCATAACCCAGTAGCTGGCATAGTGTACAGAAACATCTGTGCAGAATATGGACTGCCACCTCATAATTTCATAGAAATAGTCATATAAAGACATTTTCCCCCCCTAAATTCTAATGTCTGATCCAGTCAATCCACTGTACCACCAACCAAAGTACCACCACTTACCTCTATTTGCAAACTTACATTTTCTTTTTCTTATCATTCTCCATATTCTTCTGCTACTTCTTTTTCTTGTACTTGAGCTTTTTCTTTCTTTCTCTGATCATCAGAAGATGAGGAAGATGAGGAGGAAGATGATGTAGGGGAGTAAGATCCTGCTTACTTGAATGACTGTTGAGTTAGAGAAGTCTGAGTCATGTAAGTCAGTTAAAACATCTAACCCAGCACTACTGTTCTTCTTGTCTAAAGCAAAAGAGAGAGAGATAGAAATTAGTACAGAGACACTTAAAATGTTTACCAGTAAAACATGGAGAACAATCTAAAAAGTGATCCTTGTGTTTACTGTCAGTTTGTCATGTTTCCTTTGCTGGAACAGAGAGCTTTTCCCAGGTGTGTTAGGGCCAGAGTTTTGGTTTTTCATACAAACCCTTGAGAATGACATTCAATAATTTTTAGACAATGTAAGATGTTGTATTAAGAGTAAATACAAACAGTTAAACACAGATTACTTTTAGTAAAAAATCATTTCCCCTGTATTCTCAATATTATTTTATAGATCTTGTTTAGAACAATGTGTTTATATTTCATCAAATTCTGATGTGCATTACAATGCATTTTAAAATATATGTTCCTGTTTACATCCCAGCCCCAGCACTTATTCTGCAAGGTAATTTACCAAAGAAGACAAAAATGATTGAGGTTTTTTTATACGTTTTTCTTTTGCATGTTTAGCGTTTAGCTAATATAATAGCAAATGTCTTACATTCTGACAACTGTTTCAGTAGGAACTCTCTTTCTTCTGTCAACTCAGCAGTTTTCATTAATTGAAGGGCTTTTTCTCCTTTGCCTTACTGAGTTGTGCGGGACATTTCTTAGCAACCAACTCAGCTGTTGGGGATTGTGTCACTCCTAAAATGGTACAGAAAGTTGTTTACATGATGTGTTTGTGTTGATTTTTGATCAAATATTCATTAAGTAAGTTATACTGTCTTCAATAAATAAGAATGTAATTACATCAGTACCTTTTTTAGTAGCTTTAGTAGCTTAGTTTAGCAAGACTCTGAGACTGGTTTCACACCTATCAGGTAATTATGCTAAAGTACACCTCACCTGACCTACATGTTTAATTTATATTTCAGCATTGAATGTGGGCTCATAGTGACCCTAAATGTAATATTTGTTTACACACATTATTAAAATATTGTATTTCTGGTCCTGAAACATATCTATTAATTCACTTAATATTTATTTAGAATTGACACATTAAGTTTTTGTGTGTGCTTTTTCTACTGATGGACAAACCGAAGCGGTTGGTGTGAGTCAACCTCAACTTCATTAGCTAAGTACAGTGTTTGCAGTTAGCTGAACTAGGACAAGTGTTAGAAAGTGTGAGGTAGTTTAAATTTAAATACTTATCCATACTGACGCCCATTTCAATTTATTCTCCTTGCTTGGCGGATATTTTTGTTTGAACTGTTTTCTCAAACGTGGTGAAAGCTTTCAGGAAGTGTCACGAGTTGGAGGTGCTGCCATTTCTACCGCTCGTTGTGACGCTCACAGTGGCACAAGCAGTCCTCAGAGCCAATTAGCTCTCACTACTCGCACTGACAGGACAGCATTTCCCATCATTTGTAGTCCATAGCTGTGTCCCATTCATAAGGTGTATCCCAATTCAGGGTCTGCACACTTCAAAGTGCAGATCCATCGGTGCGCGACGTACTGTCCCAATTCACAGAATCTGAGGGGCCTCCGAATCCACCCTTCAAATCCGCACTTCGTTTGGCCCCAAACAAAAGCTGCTGGTGATGCATCTTTCGCAGCCTCTTTTCTCCCAGAATTCATTGCACACAAGCTGGTGGCGAATCAGCAACCGAGCCATTACCAGCTCAAAGGCTTTCTTATAAAAACTAACAAACATTGTTGGTTATTTATGCAGCAAAAATCATTTCTATTAATTACATCAAGAGAAATGTTTACATCTCCATAACAACTAAAATTTGAGACTGTTGGATTAAAGAAATCAATGACTTGTCATCTTCTTGTGCAACATTTGAGCCAAATGTGTATGATGATACACCTTCCAAACAAAATGAAGTATTGAGCAAGCATGTAAAATCTTTGAGCAGCACTCCACCAGGCTGGGATGATATTATATGGAGAGAATGAATTACCTTCAAAACAATTTGTTCATTCTTTCCACATTTCACCTCCTGCAGTGTTTGACATTAGTTAGACATCAGTACATTGAGATGGAAGCCAGCGGGCAGCTAATGGGACATTTTCACCAGGCAGAACATGCTTTTATCTTTTAATAATAAAATTCTGGATATTTTCACCTTTTTTTCTTATTTTAGTGAAACCATAAATCAAATTAAGTATTTATCTGTCTCTTTCCCCTCCCCTGTAGCATATTTGGTCTGACAGTACATTTTAATAGTTTTTATTTCATCTTATAATGTTTACCTTTTTATCTCATCTGTTAATGTTAAATCCATATCGTGCTTTGGGAGATTCAGCAGTAAAACCAAACCCCCATAAAAACAGATTTTATGGGAAAGAGTGAATCCTTACTGTTGATATCTCCTCAAAGCACTCACATTAAATAAGAAAAGAAAGTGGCAAAAGCTGAGATAATTTTAGAAATAAACCTTGATATGTTCAATCTTACTCCCAATCCTACTGAAATGGAGAAAAAGCCCAACAGAACCGGAACACAGGGTAACATAACAGGGTTGGACCAATCTATTACAACAGTCCATGAAAACAGCTCTTAGCCTAAAGTCCACACCACTTTCTGTTCACAAAAAAAGTCAGAAATATCTCCACATCTCTTCATTCTTATATCTTATATCTGCTAAATCAGACCTGTTACAGGATATGTTTCCCCACATTTTCATGCTGTAGCTACTTTAAAACTGACTAGCATCCTTGCTAGCCTCCTGTCCTGGACCCCGCTGTGCAGCTGGAGCGGCTAACATGCTACCGAGCCAAAGAGGCTATAGAGGGAAATCCCGCGGTGGCAGAGTATGTGTTTACATCAACGACGCTTGGAGTCAGGACTCTGTGGTGGTATGTAGACACTGGTCAGTGGTTTTCGATCATAAAGTGCCATCCATTCTACTTGCCGAGGGAATTTGCCGTAATTCTGCTGACCGCGGTTTATGTTCTCCTCACCACTAACGCTGATAGCTCCAATATGAAAATCTTGATGAACTGACTGTATGTGTAGTTCCTAAATACACTCACTGAATACTAAATATTACATGGTTTCCCCACATTATCATAAAACAAATCTAGTGCTAGCATAGAACTAGATTAGCACTGCTACATAGCTTCATGCTAACATCAGATTGATAGCCTTACATGACATCAGTAGTTGTACCTCACAGGAACAAAACGTCTTCTAGAAATTTGCAGCCACATGTCAATATTTTTAAAGGATGAATAATAAGAAAACTACTTTAAAATTGACTTCAAACTGGTGTAATGATACTGGTGATACATGCAGGTCTGGAGAGATGTTTCAAACCTACTACTATAACCTGTCAATCACCTGGGGTGTCCAGTCAGATTTCAGAGATGTCCCTCTAGTTCCGCCTCTGCATCTAGCATCAATAAACATTCACTTTGTGATTAGGACTGGGATTAAGAAAGACCATGTTTGGTGTCAGTGTTGCCAGATCAACATATTAAAGATGTGCTACACAACTTCCCAACCTTAAAACTCCACATTCCTGGATATTTTCCTTTTTTTTTCCATTTTTATTTGATTACAAAAATCTGCTCTTTTGTTCAAGCCTCCATCCTGAGCTGCACAAGGACTGACACAAAGAGAAAGTTTGGTCCAATCTGCTGGTTTCTTTAGCTCGGTCATTATTATTATAAACTGGTTTATATTAACACATTTATTATAAACTGGACTGATGAGGATTTGTTTTAATTGGATAACAGTGAGTTGGGTTAAAATAATTGTAAAGTGACTCGAGATCACTTTGTTGTGAATTGGCTCTGTACAAATAAAAATGAATTGAAATAATGTCCTGTCTGAACCTGAATGATCATACCAAGCAAAGGATCATCTAAATGTCTTCAGACATGGAAAACGATGTGACTTGTATCCACATCTGCAGATGAGCTGTGATGGAGTTGTGACGTCTCTGCTGAGCCAAGCTGACTGACCAGCTGATCGTCAGCCTAAGAGGAGGAGACGTCTGCGGCTCTGACAGCTGATTGGCTGTCTGAGGCTCCTCGGGATGCAGCCATGCGTTGGATTGGCTGCACGCCTCTCAGACAAAGTGACATGCTAATATCATTGAAGTAGACAGTGATAATGTCATTGCAGGTAGATAATGTATTCTGACTAGACCGGGACAGCAGGATTATTGCCATGATAATGAATCAGGACAATGAAAGAGTAGTTCAAGGAGATGATCAACAATGACAACTCACCAATGAATAACTTTATTATTTTCTATTTTTATTAAACATTTTCCTCTAATTTGTCTTATGTAATCTAACTTTTATTACAGCAGGCAGCCATTTAACTATGAATTTGGATGCAGGATGACACAGAGGCATAGAGCTGCGGGAGCACCACCTGGATCATACTGGTGTTTTATGGGAATACTGTGTAAAGGAAGTGAAACTATAGTAGTCAAACCATAATTATTTATCTGCATGTCCTTTAATGAACAACAACTATTAGTGAAGTAGATTATCTGTCAAAGAGAAAACAAGGTTCATGTTCTTTAGAACTTCTTCTTTTCCTGTTTTGTCTAAGTTGGAATGCTGAACCAAATCCAAATAAAACCAGAATCAAACATATTTTATTCCCAGTAGAACATAGACAAGATCACTGATCATGAAACTCAGAAATTTTACCATTTGACAGAAAATATGAGCTGATAGTGAATCTGACGGCAACACGTCTGGAAAAAGTAGTTCCAGGGTGATGTTCAGCATCATGTAGCAACCCCTCTTCTTCTAACAACTGTCTGGAAATGTCTGGGAAGTAAGGAGGCCAGTTGCTGGAGTTTTAGGAGAGGAATGTTGGTCCCATTATGGTCTGATTGTCATAGTTCACGGTGTTGGGTCATTCGTTTTTTGTCTATGTTTTGGTTTGTCTCATGTTTTCATCTTGGTTTATAGTTCTGGTTTTTGTCCTGTTTAGTTTCTGTTATGATTGTGATGATGTTTTTGGTTTTGTCATGTTCAATTTTCCATTTTCCCTCGTGCTCTGTGTTTGTGTTACCTGGTTTGATTTCTTATTCACTTTACCTGCTCCCTCTGTGTATTTACCCCATGGTTTTCACTTGTCTTTGTCAGATCCTTAAGGTTTATTCCCTGTTGTGTGTGGATTTTGTGTTCCTGAGTTCCAGCACCGTTCTGCCTCCTGCCTCATTTGCCTGTGTTTGGGTCCTCACCTCTGCCACTCATATCTGACCAGATATGGACCCAGCAAGCAGAAAGAACTGGCCTAGCACAGACCCAGCGGGCCCTCCCTACATTCCTTCGATGGTACTGGAGAAATGGCTACGGGGGAGTTATCCCTGGATGGATGATTCCCCTGACATGGACTGGCCTCATTCAAATGAGGTGGAAGTGGTGAGCTGGCTTGCGTGGCGTACCTCCCAGACAGAGGATTCACCTGAGAGGTCCCCATTCTTAGAGTCCAGACTGGCGATCTGGACATCTTTAGGCAGACCTACGCCACAGGGGAGGCGAGACTATAGACAACCTTGCTGCACACTGTCGCCGCCGGCTCCATGGTCCACATCTCCAGTGTCGCCACCTGCTCCACGCCTCTCGTCTCCAGAGTCGCCACCGGCTCCACGCCTCTCGTCTCCAGAGTCTCGGCTGGCTCCACAGTCCACGTCCCCTGCATCGCCACCGCCGGCTCTACACCTCTCGTCTCAACATCTCTCGTCTCCAGAGTCTCCACCAGTACCATGGTCCACATCCCTGGTGTCGCCACCAGCTTCTGGCTCCTGTCTCCGAGGAGGTCTATGGTCGGAACGCTCCTCTCCCGGTTCTGGTTCCTGTTTCTGGGGGGTTCCTGGTCTAGCTGCCTCTCTTTTGGTCCCTGTTCCTGAAGGGGTCTATGGTCGAGACTCTCCTCTCCAGCTTCTGGCTCCTGTTCCCAAGGGGGCTCCAGGCCACCCTCCAGAGATCCATTCTGCAAGGCCTCCTGGCCACCCTCCAGAGATCCAGTCTGCTTGGCTACCCGGCCAACCTCCTAAGCCAGGTCTGATGTCTGCGCAGCTTCCAGGCCACCCTCCTGACCTTTGTCACCTGGACTGTTTTGCTTGGGCCTGGGCTGCAGCTTCAGTGCTGCAGCATCCCATGCCGGTGCCCAGGTCCTGCCCAGTGCTGCCAAGTCCCCCACCTGTGCCCAGGTCCTGTCCAGCTCTTCAGTGTCTGACACCTGTGCCCTGGTCCTGTCCAGCTCTTTAGCATCCGAAGCCTGTGCCCAGATCCAGTCCAGCTGCTCAGTGTCCGACGCCTGCTCCAAGGTCCACACTGCCTCCTGAGGGTCCTGTTTACCATCTATGGTCGAGACGCTCCTCTACCTGCTTCTGGCTCCTGTCTCTGAGGAGGTCTATGGTCTGAACACTCCTCTCTCGGTTCTGGTTCCTTTTCCCGAGGGGGTTCCTGGTCAAGAAGCTTCTCTTTTGGTACCTGTTCCTGATCTAGTCTGCGTGTGTTCCAGATTTTTTGTATTGGTGAAAGGTCTGGACGGCAGGCAGGCCAGTTCAGCAGCTGGACTCTTATCCTGTGAAGCCATGCTGCTGTGATGGATGCAGGATGTGGTTCAGCATTGTCTTGCTGAAATCTGCAAGGCCTTCCCTGAAAGAGACGTTGTCTGGATGGGAGCAGATGTTGCTCTAAAACCTCCATGTACTTTTCAGCATTGATGGAGCTTCACAGCTGCCCACGCCATAGGCACTAATGCAGCCCCATCCCATCAGAGATGCAGCTTTTCACCTGTCCACTGATAACAAGCTGGATGCTCCCTCTCCTCTTTAGTCTGCAGGACACGCCGACCATGCTTTCCACAAACTAGTTCATATCTTCATCCAGGTTTCCACTTTGCCTCAGATCATTTTAAATTAGCTTTATTTTGGGAGTCCTTTATTTCCACCTCTGACTGCAGAGAGCTGCATGAGGAGGACCTGTTAACCTTTGGCAGGTGGTCATAGTGTTACTTCCCACCACAGCCAAGCTTTCTGTGGCCCCTCAGCTGATATGGACAGTGTGCGAGGCAAAGTTATTTCCACAGAGTTAGAGGTTGTATCTTTAATAGCTTCCACTATTATACACCTGTCCTGTGGAAGCTGAATCCTGCAGCCCTCTCTTATGTGCTGATTCAGTCCAGCAGCTGCTGGTGTTTGTGATGGGGCCCTGAAGGGCCTCAGCAAGAAGCTGCTTCCATTGAGATGCAGATCTGCACTAATTAATTCTCATGTTTAAGGGAATTAAACATTACTGTGGAGAAAAGAGAGCCGCTTTAATATGTAGGCCAGATAAAAGCCGGAGTGTGTTTCTCTGTGATGGACATGCATTTATTCACATTTTCCCTAACCAATTTCATTTCAATGTACAATAAGGATATGAGGTTAGAGAACGCGCAGAGCAGAGTTAGCTAATAGAAAACAATGAACGCTGTTTTATTCTCTGGAGGTTATTCTGCCGCTGTCAGCGCCCTCCCTCACCGGCCACACAAAGCCGGAGACAAAGACGGAGAGCAGCGGGGCCAAGTGCCTCTTCTAAAACACACAGCAGCTTATTAACCCCAACACACACCGAGCGCGGCGGAGGGCTGCAAAGCGATATCAGCCAGTAATATATTGAGGTTATATTCAGGTTGTAATGGTGTTATTAAAGCAACAAGCTCAGGCTGAATGGAGAGAAAATCCTATTAAAATAATTATAGGAACCTGGTGTAGCAGTATATGTGTGTGGGTGGGAGTGCAGTGTGCCAAGGTATATCCAAATACAATGGTGTGAATTTGTGTGTGTGTCCTTGACTTACTAATGTGTAGTAATTGACTCTACTAATAGTGATTGCCAGCTAATCTTATTGCTGTGTTTCTTTAGCCTCTGGCTTAATTAGAATGTATTGCTGCGACACTCGTTCCTGCTACGCCTCTTAAGAAATAATTATTACATGTAATTATGCAGTTATGCTATTTTAAAAGAGATCGTCCATATGAAGAGTCCTTCAAATGTAATAAATCTGATAGAAAAACATGTATTTTTATTGATAAAACACTTCAACCTCATCACACTCCCTTAGCTGCAACAGTTCAGAATTTCATATCTAAGAACTATAATTGTTGCAAGCAACATGTAAAGTATATAGACAAGATATCAGCAATGATATGAGACAGGGGTGTCAAACTCACAGTTCAGAGGCAACAAACAGCATTATTAGATAACAGGTCGGACCAGAAAAATAACAGCATAATAATCTATAAATAACAAAAACTTTTCCCTTTTTTAGTAAGTACATTGTCACGATGTTTACGTTTAATAAATTATCTTTTTAGAAGCATTATTCACGTTATTTAAGATATATTTATTTATAAATAAATCCAAATCAAATATATTTCTTTGTAGAATTTAAAAAAAAATCATTCTTCGTGTAAATGTTTTAAATTTAAGTATAAAACATATCGTACATTTTATATATTACATCATTTATTTATTTATTTATTTACATATTTTATTTATTTAATCATTTCCATGTGCATTCCAGCTTCCAGCTCAGTGGTGAGAGTAGGGATGTGATTTGGTCCCAATTTTCAGATTAATCTTCGTAAATAATTATTTTGAGCCGTCCAGTCTGAATCAAGCATCTGGACTAGTAAACATGTGACAGGCAGGGTTTCAGTCCACAACAACCTTTTCAATATGAATGTGTGATCTAAAAAGTAGAAAGAAACTGATATTATTTTTTTTATTGTACCTGGCACCAGTTTAAATGTTTCAATTCAAGACTCTTTCAGTAACTTATTCCAAAGATTATTTAATACATTTTATCACTTTGGTTTAATTTCAGTTGCTCTGGCATCTGCTCCAGTCCACAAAGCCATGTAGTACTGAAGTACGTTTGCTTTAGAGTCACATAGAGACTAGTGACAACTATGACAGTTATGATTTTAGAAATAATGTTTATGTGAACACCTCCTTTTGACATCACAGAATTATTATGATTAAAGCAGTTGTGTTATATATATAAATATATATAAAGTTTTCTTCCTTCCTCTTCATAGGGGGACATCTTTATTCTTTGCAGTGGGAACCTGTTTTTGGGAACGTGCTTCAGTTCAACTCACATAAAGTAAAACCAATTGTATTTACAGTCCTCATCACAACCAATGACATCACTGTCATCTGCATCAAACACACGCTGACATAAACAGATCATCTGTCGATTGGCTAGGTGCACTCAGTGTGTTTGAAATCTGCCAGAGTGGCTCATGAATTTGCTGTCTGGTGACCATTTTCCCAACCAACTCAGGCAGAAGAACACACTTAAAAGGTTAGTACCTTTATTGGCTTTGTCCTCCCAGAATTCGTTGTTAGGCTCAACCAACGTGTCCTTTTCTGTCCATGGTACAGAGTCACAAAATTTGTGATGCAGTGATGGGAAACAATGCCATGTGTAATGTTCTGCCTGGTCTCATTTTGTCCTTTCTGTTGTCTTGCATTGCACTCTTCCTTGGTTTTGGTGTTTTGTTAGATGAATTTTGGAAAGTTAAATGAGGGCTGAGAATATTATATTTTTATATATTATAACTAATGGTGACGGAAGTTTGCTCCCTCTGGACTTACATCCCCAGACCCGTCTTCTTTTCTACTCTTTAGAGAAAAGAATCTGCACCCCTGATTTAGTGTTTTTAAACCAAAATCTACTGCATTTTAGTCATATAGCAGTAAGCCTTCTTTTAAAGGAAAAGGATATTTTGCGTGTAACAATGTGATTATTATCAACATTTCATGCAATTAATTGCAATTAAAATTTTCATTTATTGCCCAGCACTAATATATATATGTATATATATATATGTGTGTGTGTGTGTGTGTGTGTGTGTGTGTGTGTGTGTGTGTGTGTGTGTGTGTGTGTGTGTGTGTGAAGTGAGATAAGTGAAGACAGACATTTAAACAAGTCACAGGCATGAAGAAGAAGAGTGATGAATCACATTAACAAGGACTTGTTTCCACTTAGATCTAATTTATTTCCGGCTGCTAATGTCGTCCTTGTCTGCTTCTCTGGCAGATCTGAAAGGAAAAAGATGCTTTCATGGTTTTGGTAAAGCATTCTTTTTCTGCTCTGGAAACATGTTACTAACAAACCAGCCAAGCCTGGGTTTTAATTCCAAGGACTTCCTGTTAATGAAATATTGTTATCTTAATATATTAGAGTGAAGCTAATCAGACAATTAAATCACGCCATAATCACTTTAAAGCTGCTTTAATGAAGTCCACAGGGGGAATTAGAGGGTCTGATGGTTATTGTTATCTGGAGAAAATATGTGGGCTCATTGAAAAGACACAAAAACATCATCTGCATTTTCCCACTGTTCTCAGTGTTTCAAAGACTATGTGCCTCCTTGTTCTTTCCCTTCATACACATTTCCATCTAAACAATCCCGTCTCATCCAGCATCTTTCAGCTTCACTAATCCTGAGAATACGCCGCTATGATCGTCACATTTCTCCTGCTCCATCTGCTCTCACTTCCACATGCTTTGTTCTTTGTTCGACTTTGTTTTAATTTAATTATTACATGTCATTTGATTATTTATAGACATTTTTTAATTATTTACCCCACTCATGCTGCTGTTGTTTTTTTTTTGTTTGTTTGTTTGTTTTTCTCAAAATCCTCCATTAGGACCACAAACAGGAAGGAAAACCTCCATCAGAGCCAGAACCAGGAAGGAAAACCTCCATCAGAACCAGAACCAGGAAGGAAAACCTCCATCAGAACCAGGAACAGGAAGGAAAACCTCCATCAGAACCAGGAAGCAAAACGTCCATCTGAACCAGGAACAGGAAGGAAAACTTCAATCAGAGCAAGAACCAGGAAGGAAAACCTCCATTATAACCAGAACCAGGAAGGAAAACTTCTATCAGAGCAAGAACCAGGAAGGAAAACCTCCATTATAACCAGAACCAGGAAGGACGGCCCCACCTTCCTGGACCGGGTGGGGATGTAGAGGACAGGAAAGAGGGGTCAACCAGCAACATAACTCTAATCCAGGTTCATTTAAAACACTTACAGAAATGCTTTTAGAAATGTAATTTTCATTTGATTTCACATGTTTTTGTCATGAAACATTGGGCCAGGGCTGAGTCCCATCACATAAACCAGGAAACTCATGCTTAACCCTAAAAACTCGACTAGCTCTTCAGCTGCCCAATTGCTATCGCTGATGTCCTTATCAGTGTCTCAGGAGCGGTGGTGTGTAGCTCTGTGGGGTAAACTGTGATGGATATTTTACCCTTTAGGTGATCTACGGACGTTTTCCAGACATTTCTATCCAGTCCAGATGGTTTACAATCCAGCCACTAAATGTAGTTTTATTTAGAGACTGTCTGGTAAATCCACAATGATCCATGTTAACGGCATTATTTATCACATTTCATCATAAAAAGATCACCACCACTATTATGTTGCTAAGAGACCTCTATTTAGACCTGAACATGATGATGAAGCCACTTCCTTAAATAATAGCAAAAGTAGCTTTAAATGACAAAAAAGTGGAAACTGGTGAACCAAAAATAATAAGTAATTCAGTCGATTAACAAATAATTCTTTAACAAATAACTAATATTTCTGAGGAAATGAGGTAAAACTGAAGTCGGTCTGTAGTTAGATAACACATAACCACCCAATCAGAAGTCAGGAGACATATAAGCAAAGTAAGCAAAGGAAGAAAAGAAACACAAGTAAATTAACTTAAAACTAACTTGATTTTTCTTCATAGACTTGAGTATTATTTTAGGAGCTGCCAGCCGACAGAATCAACCTCTAGTCTGTTTTACTGGATTCAGTCGACTAATGAAAACTTTTTTTTCTTTTCTCAGAGAATGCAGACAGCTTCTAATTAAGTGGGAATTGTAGAAAATGGTTCCTTTCCATTTTCTCTGCCTGCTGGTTGTAACGGTGTCTGTGTTTGGCCTCAGCGTGCTGCTGATGCTGAAGCTGAGAGAAAACAAATGTGTGTATTTAAGCAGCTCAAAATCTGGGTGAATGTGCACATGTGTGTGTGTGTGTGTGTGTGTGTGTGTGTGTGTGTGTGTGTGTGTGTGTGTGTGTGTGTGTGTGTGTGTGTGTGTGTGTGTGCATGCTGATAGACATCGGGGAGCTGGATGGCTGAAGGCTGAAGGCATTAAGAGAGGAGAGGAAGACATTAATCTAAAGAAAATTAAAATCTGGAACGGTGCATTTAGGATGGAGAGCGACCGCCACTTCTGATAAGAAGTGGTTAAGGAGAGCACAGATTTAGATAAATGGGCAGGGAAGGGGAGAGGGGGAAGAGAGACAAGGAGAGCCGGAGGGATGCAAAAGCGAAGGTAGAAGGTAGAGAGATGGAAAAGTATACTATGAGGATACTATATAAAGGGATGAAAGGAAGAGAAATAAATATGGGGACATCAGAGAAAAAAAAGAAAAGCTAAGAGGAAAGAAGACCAGAATAAAAGCAGGAAAAAAAAGATTACATGGAGAAATGAGGAGGAAAAAGAATGTGAAAGGAAAAGATATGAAGAGGAGAGTTAAAGCACATGTCCAAGTAAATCCTGTACATATGTGTGTGTGTGTGTGTGTGTGTGTGTGTGTGTGTGTGTGTGTGTGTGTGTGTGTGTGTGTGTGTGTGTGTGTGTGTGTGTGTGTGGTTTTATGCAGCACATGTAGATAGCAGTGACTCTGTGGTCTTGAACATCAATAACATCAGATTATCTAAAGAATGGTCTGGTAGCACACACACACAATGAGTGATAGTAGTGCCACAGAGGTGGCTGTCTGGGGTTAGCAAAGCCGTGCTCAACAGAATGTTCTAGATTTCAGGCTGTGGTCAATAGACAAGATATGGAACATATTTAGCTGCAGCCTGCAGCCTCTGCTGTCCACTCTACAACCGTAAACTCAACAACTGTACACTCTGCAACCGTTCACTGTACAATCATTTAATATACAATTGTTCACTCTGCAACCACTTAATCTACAGTCATTCACTCTGCAACCGTTTACTCTACAATCTGTCACTCTACAGTCATTAACCTACAACCATTCACACAACAACTGTACACTCAACAACCATTCACTCTACAAAATTTTCCTCTACAAGAATTCACTGTTTCAGCTCAATGTTCAACTGATCACTCTAGAATAATTCACTGTACAACCGTTCACTTTCATCATTTTATTTTAAACACTGAAGCCAAATTTTCTTCCGTTTATTAAAACTAAAGCAGTAGTTTGGCATGTCTACAGTAAACATTCTGTCCATCACTTAATGATGTAAAGAGGGATTTATATATTAACACGCTGAGCTGAATGATTTTGGTTGCTGTATTTTTAATTTTCTCCTTGTTACGACTGCCTGTCATTTTTTCAAATGACTCTCTCGTTTTGTATGTATGTGCCTGTGTGCTCTCACCCACCGGAGATTGGCTCTGTTCAACACACCTTGTTTCCTGTCTGCTGAGGATTGGCTCCATGCGCCACACCTTTGCCTTCTACCAGCTGATTGGATAATTGCCTGGCCAATCAGCAAGATTGCAGCTGCACTCTGAAGAAAAAAAAGCCAGCTGCAGCGATGGACTCGTCAACTTTTTGCACCAACAGTCTGCCCTTGACTTGCAAACTTGGATTGTGACTTTGTGCTTTGAGTGGTGGTGTTTTGTATTGTAAGATTAGGGTTCTTTGGTTTTCCAACATTGTTAAAACAGTGCGGCTTTGTGTTATATCCCTTTTTGTATAGCTGACTTATAGCCTTGTTTTCTTTCTTTGTTTGGTAATGACTTAAAGCCCTTTTGGCTTCTCCTTTAATTATATTTAGTTAGTTTATTGGTAAAAGTAGAATGTGTGTTGGGCTAGTTTAGGTTTGTAGTTGTATATAATATTTTGGTTAAACTTTAGCTATTGGAACAACAAATGAGATGCCTCACATGAGCTACGTCTTTCACAACAACACTAGTCATAATTACATTTGAGATATCTTTCATTTTCATTCCGCCTAGTCAAAAATGAATTACAGATATCTGTTATTGTCATTTAGGATGTGTGACGAGTCGTGTGTCAGTTAAAGTGACGTCATTTCAGTTATCTGCAATTCTTTTGTGCCTAGTAAAAAATGAATTACAGACATTTCTAAGTGTATTTTTGACTAGTCAGAATGAAATTGTAGATATCCTTAATTAAAATTCTTACTAATTATAATATAATTACAACTAGTCAAAATTAAATTATGGATATCTATAATGTTAATTCTGGATAGTCACGTTTAGATATTAAATGTTAAAATATGTATATGTGAAGATGCCTCACTACACGCTGGAGCATGATGCAGAGTTGCCGTCATATTGGATGGGTTTCTGCATTCCAGGCTAGCTTCAGAAATAACCGGAGTCGCGACAGTTCCAGTAACTATGCCCGTATTTTGTGCAGCCTACGGTTGCAATAACCTGCGAGTTATTAAAAGCCGATCACCTGGCATTACCTTTCACTGTCAGTTCTTTCTGTTTGCCTAGAAATTATTGATTTATTGTGTATTAAATATAATATAATATAATATAATATAATATAATATAATATAATATAATATAATATAATATAATGCATTGGAGGTGCATGAGACACCCATCCAAGATGGCGGCCGCGTTGATCGTCAGCTCCAATAGGCAGCGCCAGTCTAAGAGGCATCTGTGTATATATGTCTATGGGCGTAGCAGTGAGCTCAGTCTGCGCTTTGTTGTCTGAGAGAAACTACGGTTTGTTTTTCTGCTCATAATTAAATGAGCATTTCTAACTATTCTGAAGCACTTAACATGCAGTTTTGTGCTGTTTGGTTGTATAAGATTGCAGCAGTCCCATGTACTGTACAGCTACACAGTTTTCTTAAGTTTTCGCTAACAGGAGGCTGATAACCAAACTGTGTGAAGCAAGCGGCACATCACAGCTCATTTCTTTTTTATTTGTACATGTATGTCTGTTTTTTGTTTTTTTTTTTTAATACAATTAAGCATTTATTTCTGGTTGTATCTGATACACATTCATATGTAACTGCTGTCAGTTAGATGAGTGTTCATTTGTTTATTTTCTCTTTATTTTCAAACAAGTAAATGTAATTGTTGTCGTACAAAAAGTTGTATTAGGCATATTAAACAGCCCTCTCTTTGCTGTCTGAGAGAAGGAGGCTGATGACCAACCTGTGTGAAGCAAGCTGCATGTCACCAGACTGTTATTTAAAAAAGCAACCAGCAACATGGTCCAGCGTGGTCTTATTCAACATCACGTAAATTAACACAACCCAGATTACACAGAGATTCACAGGTGTGGACTCGGTCAGGAACAGTACGAGAGGACTGTGGACACACCCGTTACACAACACACATCCAGAATAAAACTATTTCCACAACCAAATTTACATAAGCAGTTCGGTCAGCAGCTAACTCGCAAAGTGGGGAGTAATTGTGCACATTTCACTCACCCTACTTGAATAGGAAGGCCATTCTTCTTTCATGGACGTAAAGTGGTCAATAACCATGTCGTAAAATGTCCCTCTGGCTTTAAGTTCTTCCACAACAACCGTGAGTCAATGGATATTTTGGCTAAGTTCACAAGTCTGTCCTGTCCACACGTATTTCTCAAATACGTTTAAATCCTTTTAAGACAGGAAGAGGAGCGTTCTGCTGATGAGCTGGTCGCTGGTGGTTAGCATAAGCTGAAGCAACTTGTCGACGTCAGACAGTGTGCTCTCTAGGTCATCCTCAATAAGTAGATGTAAAAGCTCTCCTGGTGGCTTGTGAAACATTTTGTTGCAGTAAAGCGTCTGCAGCTCATTCTTTAGTTTCTGCTCCACAAAGAAAGAATATGTATTCATCAGCTGTGTTGACTTGCTGCTAGGAAAAGCAGTGGCCTTGCAAAAAGATGCAAATGATGTGTGATCCAATATCCAAAAGAAGTTCAGGTGCTTCATGTCTGCAAATCCTTGGGTCATTTGTAGTATTATACTGTCAACAATCTGAGAGTCAAGACGTCGGTAAGATGTGTGCGTTTCCTCACATCCTTCTTGGTGTTGGATCAGTCCATGCTCTAGGTCCTCGGAGATGTAGCGACGAAGTTTACGTCGGGGCACAGGTTCCCCGACTGCCTGGACAGTTTCATCATAAATGACACTGAACTTCTTGACAGCAAAGAGAGTACTTTTAATCCGCTCCTGGCATATTTTAATGTCCACAGTTTTACTTTGCAAAACCTGGAAGAGCGGTTCTGTCAGGCCGAAAATGGACTGGAATACGTCAAGGTGGAAGATAAAGTCAAAATCTTCAAGTTTTTGCTTCAAGGCTCTTTTGTCCTATCCTGGATCTTTGATTATCTTTTTGAAAACCAGACAGAGAAACTTCACGGATGGCATGTACTGTGCGGCTTTTGAAGTTCCACCTCACAGCAGATCCACTTGGCACACACACAGCTACATCAGCTTCATGTAGTAATGCTGATCTCTTACATGAGCGTGAGAAAAAGTTGTGAAAGGCATTGATACTGGCAGAAAACAGTTTGCATGTCTGAATGTTATTTGTACCTTGGCTGATCATTCAGTTTTTTGTTTTTGTTTTTTTTTTCTATGGATGCCAACCTGGTCCGGCCTACTTGCCCACCTCACTGCTTTAGTATAAAGTGTATCACCACCAATTTTAAGCTGTTTCAATTTGAAGAGACGGCGATATGGCGAACGGCAAATAGAAATCCTCTTTGTATTTATTCTAAAATGAAATGCTTCAGAACAATGACAGTCATGGTCTTAGAAAAATGTATAAATGTCTGAATGGACATAAACAAAAAATAAGTAGAGGAGGCCCAGCTTCCCTTGGCCTCTGGGAGAAAACACCACTGTAAAGGCCAAATTCCAAGGATTAAACCAACCAAAATAGACTCAGAGCCCTCAGTGTTATCAGGACTTTGTTGAGGGGTTCCTCTTGAGTTGTAGGTCAAGTTCTGGTGATAAACCCCTTCACAATGCTAGCTGCCATGACTCTATAACAAATAATATTTTCATCTGGAACCAACCTGCCTTACTCTGGTCTGATGGAAAAATTTAGGTCTGATCCACTGGATTTTAAAATCAGTCATAAAGGTGGTACCTGGAGAAGTTGATACATCCTGAGGTGGTACCTGACGTAAATGTTTGATAACTGTTGTCTTAAGTAATCTCTACTCTCAGTGGTTTAGTACTGTCCCCCTATGAAATATTTTCCATCTGAGTCTCTGACCAGGACAAAATATTTGTAACAAAAGACAATCATCCCAAACATGACATGATTAACATTGAAATCAGACACGCTTGATCCAGGTTCTGCCCAAGCATGTTGACCCATCAACCACGTTCAGGTACTGCAGCAGGAAACATCCACAACCTGCAGGTCAGCGGCCCTCAAGGACCGACTTTGGACACCCACAGAAAGAACATTGCACTGTTTTAACATATATGCATATCTGGACTTTACATTATAATTTAGATACTCTATAGCAGGGGTCTCCAGCTCCAGTCCTCATGCACTACTGTCCTGCAGGTTTAAGATGTCTCCTACTGCAGCACACCTCTGCACAAGCCTGTTAATGACCCAGTGATTTGAGTCAGGTGTGTTGCATCAGGATAGAATTGAAAAACTGCAGGACAGTAGCTCACGAAGACCGGAGTTGGACTGCTCTACAGTCTACTACTGTTTATAGTACTCCATCACCTTTCTTTATTAAAATTTTATTTTTGGCTCATCTTTGAATTAACATCCAGTCTGGGCTCAGCAGGGTGTCCTTAAAGGCTGGGAACACCCCTGGTTTAACAAATGTAGAAGACTGAAAGCTTGAACTTATAAAGGTGTGTACTGCATACATTTAGGGCACATTCACACCAGGATAGTCTGGGGGACTCGGGTCAGTTGGGCGGGAATCCAAAAAAAATCTAAAACCCTTACTCAAGCCTACCAAACCAGCTGGACAACATTTTTTCATTTTATTTTATTTAACCTTTATTTAACCAGGAAGTCCCATTGAGATTAAAAATCTCTTTTGCAAGGGAGTCCTGGCCAAAAGGCAGCAAAACGTATCAGTTACAACCAAAGTAACAATTACAACAATTAACAGTTAAAATGAACAATTAAAATTACTATTTCAAATTTAATCACAACTCCCTTGTGTTACACAGGACTCCTCGGAGACAAGGGCAGGTTCAACATCCTTTATTTAACGAACAGGATATGCATGAAGAGGTCTTAAGATGACAGAACTGAAGGAGTAGATCAGAGGGACAGAAACCATGGAATGGAGTAGGGGTGAGTCCGCTGTGTGTAGGTTAAGGTCCGACAGGGAATGACTGTGGTGCTGGTGTATATAAAGGACTGGGGAACAAAGGAAGACAGGTGTGGCAGGTTGGCTAGATTACTGATGAGTGGATCTGGGACTGGTGTGGAGGATCAGGGAAGTGAGGAGTGACTGGAGGAGCGGAAGAACAGGAGAGTGCTGGAGGAGTGGCAGGACAGACTGTAACACCTTGTTTAAAGCAGAGCAAACAGCACCAGTGTGAATGTACCCATAGTTTCTGAGAACGATTGCATCACTTTGTGGTCAAAACTTTACAACCATGTTGTATACTACATACTTGTCTCCTGCCCCCTGGTGGACACCTTTTGTAATACAATGAATTAGATAAAAAACTGAACAAATGCAATTTATTTATTTATTTATTTATACATTTTGTTTAAAGGCCAAATAAAGACTTTAAAAATGTGAATTTTCTGTCCATTATTTCTTGAGTCAGGCTTTAAAGGTTTACCAGTGCGAGTGAATCAACAGGAAGTAAAAGTGCTGCAGGACAGACTGATAGCCATATGCTGGGCCAGGTCACACTCCCTGTCAATTACAGTACCTGTAGGTGTGTATGATGAGCTGTGTCTAGCGGATATGTTGTGGTCTGCAGGTAATTCCCAGTGATAGGGTTAAGGTTGGCTAGCTTTCCATTAGCCTGGATAGCATTCAGTCACCTTCACTCTCACCCTTCCTCAGGCCATACATTAACATTCACTCCATTTTTGCTGTGTGTGTTTGTGAGAAAATGTGAGTAAGTATTAATCTCCTCAATATTGTCTCCATGAAATTGACATTTGACGGTAATTGTGTAGCAGCACTGATTCAGTCCTTTCTGTGGTCTGATTGGATGAGGATATTTTACACACACACACACCTGCTATAACTGGTCACACTTCCTGGTGGTTAAAGGCTCAAATATAACAGCAGAACAAATCCCCACAGCTTTACCTTGGATGGAGAGAGAATCAGAAAATATTTGTATTTTCTGAACAACATGAAGTTGCTTGCAGCTTACAAATACATAAGTACTATTTACTATAGTACAGTCTCATTTAAAAAGTCAGAATACAAGGATTTCCAAATCTCTTCATCCCATAAATAGTTTTTTAGTAGAAGATAAAAATCATATCAGATGATAAAACTGAGACGTTTCACCATGTGATGGAAACTTTAAGCTGATAGTGAATCTGTTGGCAGCGACGCGTCTGGAAAAAGTAGTTCTAGGTGATGTTTAGCATTGTGTCAAATGCAGTGATTGGTGGCTCACCTCAAACAATCCTGCCAAAGAAACAGTTCCTGCAGCGAGTCGGCCTCATGGAAACAGAATCAGTTCAGAAACAGACTTGCTGAAACAGCAGGAAGTAAAATGTGTGTATTAATGAGACCCTTTGGAAGCAACCAAACTCAAAACAATCCTCTGGCTCTCAAAGGGTTTGTGAAGGGACACTTGGTATTAACATGGCAGGAAATCCAGAAAATCTGACTGAGGCGGTTGGACAAAATCTTGAATGGGACTGCCGTGGCCGGAAATGATCCAACTAAACAGGCTGTGAGTGCAGCAAAGGCAGATAGGTTGGTGGTGGAGCAGCAGCCACAACTACCAACCATGGTCTGCTGAGCCTGAGGCTTGCTGCGGTCTTCACAGGGCTTCCTGGGAAAAGATTCACTGTGAACAAGACACTTGAACACACTTAACAAGACTTCTTCAAAACCCCAGAAAATGAAGATCTGGCCGGTGTTGTATAGGGTTGGGCATTGAGCATCGAGCATCAATTGGAACCGGGACTTACTTTCCAGTTCTTGGGTTGGTTTGAAGGTTGAAGGCTCAGGGACATTTGTTCTGCCCAATCTGGGAGCCATCGCTGTCCTGCAGCTGAGAAACTGCTTCATGTTCCAGCCTGGACCCTCAGCTACAGTTCCGCTTTACGTCACAGAGAAACACTGAGGAGATTTCAGTTTCTTCTAGTTTTTAGAGAAATTATTATTCATGTTCTTTTTATTTCTATTATTATTAATAAGAGCTAAATAACAACTAATACAGACATGCTTCCAGGGCCCCATGTTCTACGATAGATAGATAGATAGATAGATAGATAAAGGTAGATGAGTGGTGGGTTTCTTTTCCTACTGTCCATCTCACTCATGGTACCAAATTTAAATTTCAAGCACAGCTGAATTTTCTATCATTGTCTAATTGCAATAACAAAAGGTTCAATTTCTGCTGAATCTGCATTTCCCATGAGCCTTTGTGGTCCAGATAAGTAAGAAAATAGCCCCGCCCCCTCTGACAGAAACTAACATGTTCATTTATCTTTGCTAATCTTTATCTTCTCACTGCAAAATGTTGAAAATTATTAGAAACAACTTATTTGTGTTAGTGATGAGAGTTTGAGATTTGAGAGTTTATACAGAACATAAAATGATAATTGATAAAAAAATGTATTCATACTAAATTTGGGTTTATTGTGTACAAACTGAAGTCACATCTAAGAAGTCAGAAAGGTAGTTTTGCTCCTGCTTTGGAAATGTTTTACAAAACAGAAAACATGAAACCTTACCTGGATACATCTGGGATTACAGTTACGTTGATTAAAATATTACGGTCAATATTCTCTTTGTTATTTTCATATTTACACAGTTAGAGGTCCAGTTAGAAGTTTACAGTTCTATGGGCCAGACTGGGCCTTTGGTGGGCCAGTTTTGGCCCCTGGGCCGTCTGTTTGACACCCCTGTAAAGCAGGATATGAATCAGGAAATCCATCCAGCATGTTTCACCTCCTGCAGGAGAACTAGCAGCTTGTAGCACAAAGTAAAGGAAACGATCAGTAACTCTGGGTGAACTTACAGCAGCAAGATGAGTTAAACACTATTCACTGAACACATTCTGTTTTTCTGCTTTGCCAGTAGCATTTATCCAATCCAACTTTATTTATAAAGCACTTTAAAACAACCAGAACAGGTGTTTTAAAAAGAGATTTGTAAACGGGCTGCATTTATGTGTCACACAGCAGCTGGAGGTCAAAGCTAGCCAGATGTTTTCCTGCTTTCTAAAGAAATGTTCAAAAACATTTTTATAGTGTAGTTTCCAAAAAGAAGCCTCTCAAGTCCAGGTAGAAATCCAGGTAAAGGTCCAGGTAGAGGTTCAGGTAGAGGTCCAGGTAAAGGTCCAGGTAGAAGTCATTGCAGAGGTCCTGGCATAAATTCAGGTAGGGGTCCAGGTAGTGGTCCTTAAAATGGTCCAGGTAGAGGTCCTGGTAGAGGTCCAGGTAGAGGTCCTGGCAGAAGGAACGGTGGTGGGTGTGGGGCTGGTCTTGGTGACACACAGCAGCAGTGTGGAAGACATGCTAGTGTGGGGTCCTGGGAGAGGTTCAGGTAGATGTTCAGGTAGAGGTCCTGGCAAAGGTCCAGGTAGTGGTCCTGGAAATGTTCCTGGTCGAGGTCCTGGTCATCCAGGTAGAGGTCCAGGTAGAGGTCATGGTAGAGGTCCTGGTAGAGGTCCAAGCAGAGGTCCATGTAGACGTCCAGGTAGAGCTCAAGGTAGAGGTCCTGGTAGTCCATGCAGAGGTCCAGGTAGATGTACAGGCAGAGGCCCAGGTAGAATTCCAGGTAGAGGTCCTGGTAAAGGTCCAGGTAAAAGTCTAGGTAGAAGTCCAGTTAAAGGTCCAAGTAGAGGTTGTGGCAGAGGTCCAGGTAGAGGTTCTGTCAGAGGTCCAGATGAAGGTCCAGGTAGAGGTTCAGGTAAAAGTCCAGGTAGAAGTCCAGTTAAAGGTCCTAGTAGAGGTCAAGTTAGAGGTCCTGGCAGAGCTCAAGGTAGAGGTCCAGGTAGAGGTCCTGGTAGAGGTCCAGGTTGAGGTCCAGGAAGAGGTCCTGGTAGAGGTCCTGGTAGTGGTCCAGGTTGAGGTCCAGGTAGAGGTCCTTGCAAAGGTCCAGGTAAAAGTCCAGGTAGAAGTCCAGGTAAATGTCCTGGCAGATGTCCTGGTGGACGATGGATTTTACTTTTTTGGGCAATTAATTAAAGCAGAATAATCTGATTATTTCTCTGACAACAGAAAATCTATAATCATGACATCCTTACTGCAGAGTGGAGCATGAGCAGGCACATGTGAGGTCAGCAGGTGAGCTGAATCCCCAATCAGCAGGAATTCCCAGAGCCACACCAGAAGACGCAAAACGAGACAGAATAAACCAAAACCAAGGTTCCTGACACTTATATTAACATAAGCCAGCGTTAAATGGGACTCAGTAGTTACCCCAGCAGTGTGGACTGTAAACCTAATTTTATTACAGTTTTCCACAGAAACTTGTTTCTGATCCAGTAAAATGTGAAACCATGTTCGGTAAATTTACTGAAATAAATTAATAAATGCACAATGCAGTTTTTTTCTTTTATATTAAGAACCATTAAGGAACCTTATGGAAAAAACTACATATAACCTGAAAGTGAAGGTTTTATTAAAGACTCCTCTCTGCTCCTGTTACATAGTAAATAAACATGTCTGTTTCAGCCATTGTCAAACTCCACAGCCCACGTTTCCATATGCCTGGTTGCTGAGGACGGACAGGAGCTCTGCTCATATGTGTGTTTAACCTAAGTAATTCAAACCACGGTTACTATTTATTGATAAATTGACCAAAGTTTTGATGAACTAAACTTAAAAAAAATAATCATTAGATCGATCTAAATCCATAGCTAAATTAATACATAAATAATAGCTATTTCCTAGTATTATTGCATCTAATCCCAAATCCTCTCACCCTTTACTTGCTGCCATGTCGGTATAATCCTCTGTTGAGTCAGTATACAGTGACTGTATACAGTGGTCCTTCGCCATATCGCAGTTCATCTTCTGCGGTCTCACTGTTTCGCAGATTGTTTTTGTATGCAGCCTTCATATTTAAATATATGTAAATCCTATTTCAACCATTCTATGTCCAAATCTGTAGGAATCAGCCCACTGTGCTTTGTTTCTTGATTGGGTCAGTAAACATCAATGTGCTGTGTTTTGAGTCTTGATTGGCCAAAGGACTCTGTCCAGAGTCATTATAGTTTGGGAAAGGTCTATAAACACTTTGAGGGGGGATAATTAGGCCTTAACATGCATTTGAATTGTGAAAAATTAATAAGGGTATCATTTTGCGGATTTCATTTATCGTGGGGTGTTTTCAGAGCATAACCCCCACAATAAACGAGGGACCACTGTACTCCAATCAGCCACAACATTAAAACCACTAGAAGGTAAAGTAAAGGTTACAGTGTTTGGTGGGAAAACTTGAATCCTGGTATTTACCTGGATGTGACTTTGACAACAACAGAAACTCTGTCATTGCAAATACTGAAAACTGGAAGAGCCTGATTCTTGAGGAGTGTTGATGAGTTTAGAAACAAGCAGCAAATCACCAAACCCGACAATTAGTCTAATTTTTCTTCTCTGTCACATTGTCTCTTACGTTGTGTGTATGTTTCCATCCACCTTTAAGCACCTTGGACAGGACCTACAGCCATTCCACCTCTGATTAAACCTAATAATTAGTTGTGTCTGTGTGTGTGTTTTAGTGTGTGTGTGTGATTTTTATCATAGTTTTGAGGACATCCTATTCTTCTCTCATCATCAGACAGCTCCCTGTGGGCATTCACTAATTAAAATCAATAGTCTCCTCAGATTGACACTGACAGTTCAGCTACAATGAAGCAGTGTGAACAACAGACAATGATCTTTAAATTTCACCGCTGTGACAGGAGGAGGAGGGGCTTCTAAAAGGACAAATATTCCAAGGAAAGATATATTTTAATACATCAAGTATTGAGACATAAAACCAGCTATCTGTGGTTCAGAAAGCTAAACGGTAAAGTCGTAAGCTTGCTGTCAGTGAAAGCATCTGTTAGCCTAGCAGGGTAAGGGGGTAAGGGGATGGGGGCTGATGGAGGTCTGAGGGGTAGAAGGTCACAGAAACCTTGTTAACCTAAAGATGTGCTCAAAGATAAACACAGCCCTTTTGTGCACACACAACAGGCAACAGGACTGACGTATATCACTAATGAGTTGCTAACAATGAGTAACAGTACCCTGAATAGACTCAACATAGTAGACTTGCAGAAGCCCTCTGTTACCACATCTTCCTTGGGGGTCACTGGCCTGGTGTTCTGCTGTCGATTTACTCACAGCCTGGACACACAGACAGTTTACCAAACTATGGAAACGAACGGATGAATCCCATCTTCCCCTTCATTCAGTCCTCCATCCAAAGCTGGAGGAAAAGACAGTGGAGAGGAAAACCCTCATCAGGACCACAACCTCTAAGGAAAACCCCTATCAGGAACACCACCAAGGAAAAAAACCCACATCAGAACCACAACCAAGTAGGAAAACCTCATCAGAACCCCCACCAAGAAAAAATAAAAACGTCATCCGAACCAGAATCAAGTAGGAAAACCTCATCAGAACCCCCACCTAGGAAAAAAACCGTCATCAGAACCAGAATCAAAGAGAAAAACCACATCAGAACCACAACCAAGAATGAAAACCCTCATCAGAACCACAACCAAGTAGGAAAACCTCATCAGAACCCCCACCAAGAAAAAAAAACTGTCATCAGAACCAGAATCAAAGAGAAAAACCACATCAGAACCACAACCAAGAATGAAAACCCTCATCAGAACCACAACCAAGTAGGAAAACCTCATCAGAACCCCCACCAAGAAAAAAAACTGTCATCAGAACCAGAATCAAAGAGAAAAACCACATCAGAACCACAACCAAGTAGGAAAACCTCATCAGAACCCCCACCAAGAAAAAAAACCGACATCAAAACCACAAACAAAATAAAACCCACATCAGAACCACAACCATAAAGGAAAACCCCCATCAGAACCATAAACAATAAGGAAAACCATCATCAGAACCAGAATCAAGGAGGAAAACCCCCATCAGGACCACAACCAAGAACGAAAACCCTCATCAGGACCACAACCAAAAGGGAAAACCCCCATCAGAACCAGAAACAAGAAGGAAAACCCTCACCAGAACCACAACCAAAAAGGAAATAGAACCAGGAAGGAAAAGCCCCATCAGGACCAGAACCAGAATCAATAAGGTCAACCCTCATCAGAACCAGAAGTACAACCAGGAAGGAAAAACCCCATCGTGACCAGAACCAGGAAAGAAAGCCTCCAGCAGAACCAAAACCAGGAAGGAAAACTCCATCAGAACCATAACCAAAAAGGCCTGGACTGGGAATTCTAGTAGGAACAATGTCCAGAAACATCTTAGTGTTCCAGTCGTGTGCACAAGTTGCATATTGATCCATATTTGGGGTATAAGTCTTGAAAGTATACACTTATACCTTGGGGTATACTTATTTCTTGAAGGTATATGGTATTTATATAAGGTATAAGTATACCCCAGCACTAAGGGCTGGGGTATACTTATACCAGGAGAAAATGAGAGTGTACATTGGTGGAGCATTTAGCAGATGGTAAATGACCAAAGTAATACCAGTTTCTCATCGTGATTCAATCACTGGAACCTCAAGCATTCTAACACAAAAATATCTCTCAGACAATAATTATTTTGAATCAATACATCACCTTGATAAATCAGCTAAAATACAATAACATTAGCTATTAGCAGTAGCTTGGTAACAAATACATGGAGGGCATGCTTGTAACTTATAAAAAAAAATAAAAAAAAGAATTACATATCGTTCTGTACCTCATCTCCTGACAGGACACTCGAGCTTGTGGGAGATGTTGACATTTTCGCATTTATGACTGCGGCTTCCGTGTAATAATGCGTTTAAACGGTACATTATTTTAGCACACCATTAGATTGGAGTAATTCTTACACACTGGGGCTTTTAAGTTTTCTTTTAAAAATATCTTAACTTCCAGCAGCCCGCAGGTAGTCTGGAAGGCTGTTCTACAGATGAGGACCACAAAAACTAAAAGATTCCTTTCCATATGTTTTAGTCTCCCCCTTAAGAATAAATAACCCCAGTCCAAACCCCAGCCCAAACCCCAGCCCCACAAACCACTGCTCCAGTCTATAGTCCTGATTCCACCAAGTCATCCAGCTTGGGACGGGTAACACATTTAACAGACTAAAATAGATCAAATATACAACAGTAATGCAAAAGTAAAAAATATACAATACAGTAGTTCTAACAATACAATACAACTTTAGAAACAAGACAAAAAAGACAATATAACAAATTAAAACAGAAAGAACCTCCAGTTATCACACCCCTCTCTGTGGAACCGACCCCCAGTCTGGCTTTAAGAAGCAGACCTCCTCTCTACCTTCAGATCATCCTCACAATTTCCTTATACCAGGTCTGGCTTGGTGACCCTGATCCATCCCTTTAGTCCTGCTGCTCTAGGCCAAGGCTGCTGGGGGACGTCCCATGATGCACTGGGCTCCTCTCTGCTCTCTTTACCCTACATGAAGAAATATCTGATGTTGTCATTCATTTGTGTTTCTCTTCTTCTTTCTCAGCAGGAATCCCTGGATCAGAGTTCTACTGGTGGTTGACCCCTCTTTCCTGTCTTCTCCACCCCCATCCAGTGCAGGAAGATGGCTGTCTTTCATTGTGTCTGGTCCCAATGGAGGTTTTCCTTCCTGGTTCTGGTCCTGATGGAGGTTTTCATTCCAGGTTCTGATCCTGATGGAGGTTTTCCTTCCTGGTTCTGGTAATGATGGAGGTTTTCCTTCCTGGTTCTGGTTTCGATGGGGGTTTTCCCACCTGGTTCTGGTCCTGATGGAGGTTTTCATTCCAGGTTCTGGTCCTAATGGAGATTTTCCCACCTGGTTCTGGTCCTGATGGAGGTTTTCCCACCTGCTTTTGGATTTGATGGAGGTTTTCATTCCTGATCCTGGTTCTGATGGAGGTTTCTCTTCCTAATTCTGGTTCTGATGGAGGTTTTCCTTTCCACTGTCTCCTCGTGTAGCTCAAGATGGAAGATTGAATAAAGGAGAAGATCTGATCCAATCCAGTGCAAGGTCATCATTTTATGAACTGTCTATATGAACACAGTTATTATAAACTGGACTATGGATCCATGTGGATCATATAAATTTAAACGATTGTGGTGGTTTCTTGCACTGTGTGTATGACTGATCTGTTATTAGTAGGATGGCTGTAGGTAACCCTGCAGAGTAACCGTGTTCAGTCCCATCCCACATATTAGCAGCTGCCCTCCATCCATCCATCACACACAGTCAGTGTGCCTGAAACACCACCAAATAGTCACATTTATCAAAGCCTCTGCAGATGGCACTCACATACAGTGAGATACACACCCATCACCTCAGCCATGCCTACAGTAAGTGCATCTGTGGGGTGGCAATCAGTGCAACACACAGAGAGTCACACACTCTCTTTCTCTCTAATAGTGTTGTGGTTGACAGAGTTGTATGTGATGAATTGTATGTCTCTTCCAGACTTCTCAAAGTTAATTTTCTAAAGACTGCTGCCCATTGGAGAGGAGAGGAGATGATGGGGTACAGAGTCTGGTCAGTGTGTGTGTGTGTGTGTGTGTGTGTGTGCTGGCAGGACGAGATGTCAGTGCCACTCAGCTGGGATGTAGTCTGACAGCTTCAGCCAGTGGAGGTCGCTGTTTAGATCAAGGCTTTGCTCTCAGTGGCACAGTTTTACATCAGCTAAAGAAAGGTTTACTGGAGGTAGAAGTGGAATCCTGTTCAGTAGTTAAAATAGTCCTGTGCACCTCTGCTTTGCAAGAGCTGGAAAAAATGCTAAACACTGTGATGGATACAATAAGTTTGTGGTCTTTGCATCTGGAGGGTGAATACTGTGGGTGTAGAGTAGGGACTTGTCTATACCAATATCTAGAAACTCCTGACTTGTGCCCATCTTTTCCATCACAAACAGCTGAGAGATCTCTACTCTATTTGCATCACCACTGTTATATGTCCTGCCTTATAACCCGCTTCATCTGTTCTGATTGGCTCTGCTTTTTTTTTTTTTTTTTTTTTTTTTTTTTTTTTGCTAACATGATTAGCTGTCTGTCCCCGCTGTTGTTCTCTCTGTTGAAGGAATAAGCACTTCTGGCTAGCTTTAGCGTAGTACTAATGGTGGTCATGTCTTCAGTCAGAACTTCAGGAGCAAAGAAAGAAAAGGAGGAAATCAGGAGGTATTTTAGAGTGAGTCAGCGTAAAAGTTTACACCCAAGAACAGATTTGTTGGTACCCTTCAGTTAATGAAAGAAAAACTCACAATGGTCACAGAAATAACTTGAATCTGACAAAAGTTATAATAAATAAAAATACTATGAAATTTAACCAATGAAAGTCAGGCATTTCTTTTCAACCATGTTTGAACAGAATTATTTAAAAAAATAAACTCATGAAACAGGCCTGGACAAAAATGATGGAACCCTTCACTTAATATTTTGTTGCACAACCTTTTGAGGCAACCACTGCAATCAAATGATTCCTGTAACTGTCAATGAGACTTCTGCACCTCTCAGCAGGTATTTTGGCCCACTCCTCATAAACAAACTGCTCCAGTTATCTCAGGTTTGAAGGGAGCCTTTTCCAGACGGCATGTTTCAGCTCCTTCCAAAGATGCTCAATGGCATTTAGGTCAGGGCTCATAGAAGCCACTTTAGAATAGTCCAGTGTTTCCCTCTTAGCCATTCTTGGGTGTTTTTAGCTGTGTTTTGGGTCACTGTCCTGTTGCAAGACCCATGACCTGCGACTGAGACCAAGCTTTCTGGCACTGGTCAAACAAGGACGGATGGTGCGATCTGACACTGATGTTCCTTGAGCTTGAAGTTCACCTTTAATCTCTTTAGAAGTTTTTCTGGGCTTTTTCGTTAGCATCCTGCAGCCACGTCCAGGGAGGTTGGCTACAGTCCCATGGATCTTAAATTTCTGAATAAAATTTGCAACTGTAGTCACAGGAACATCAAGCTGCTTGGAGATGGTCTTATAGCCTTTACCTTTAACATGCTTGTCTATAATTTTCTTTCTAATCTCCTGAGACAACTCTTTCCTTTGCTTCCTCTGGTCCATGTTGAGTGTGGTACACACCATGTCACCAAACAGCACAGTGACTACCTGTAGCCTATATATAGACCCACTGACTGATTACAAGATTGTAGACACCTGTGATGCTAAGTAGTGGACACACCTTGGATTAACATGTCCCTTTGGTCACATTATTTTCAATCTTTTCTAGGGGTACCATCGTTTTTGTCCAGGCCTGTTTCATGAGTTTATTTTTTTAAATAATTCTTTTGACGCATTGTTGAAAAGCAATGTCTGACTTTCATTGGTTAAATTTCATAGAATTTTTATTTATTATTACTTTTGTCAGATTCAAGTTATTTCTGTGACCATTGTGAGTTTTTCTTTCATTAACCGAAGGGTACCAACAATTTTGTCCACATGTGTAAATCACCAAAAATGTGTTTTTTTTTTCTTTTTTTTTTTCTTTTTTTTTACTTCTATATAGAAGAAATGGTGATAATAACAGCCACTAAGTCAAAAATCCTGTTTCCTTATCATGTGTTATTTTATCAGGTGACAGAATCAAAGCTGCAGTTTAGGGAAAGGGGAAGATGATGAGTAAGATGGAGAGGAAGGTGAGCATTAAGCCTGTTACATCCTCCACAAAAAGCAAGAGAACGTAGGAACATGTGATTAAATATTAAATAACTGGATTAATTGTTCATTGTACATAAAAACACAGACCCCCGAACACTGGACGGAAATAAATCCTGTAACACTGCAGAAGCTTAATAAAACAATGCCACAGTGGATGCTGCTGGAATCAACCACACCTTTGTGACCTTTTTGTTTGACACCCACTTTGTTTTTGGCCAGGCAGTGTATTCTGTCCATTCTATATTACATAATATTGTAAATGAATATAGAACATATCCTCATATTCCAGAGACCTCTGCAGGGCTGCCAACCTTTCAATAATCCTTGGAGTGAGATTTGGTGGAACCAACTAAGTTGCAGCAAGACATGATCATTTTAGTTACTTAGGAGTAACAAAATGTAAAAAAGTTTACAAATATTTTCTTAAAAGTACCAACAGAAACTTCAAAATAAAACAGGAAACAACTCAACTACACAAAGGAAAACACAGGAAATTTCACAATAATAATACTGATCTGTGGCAGCTGGAATTCATGCACAGCTGCTCTAACATGAGGCTTTGATTGATGGACTGCTGCATAAGCAGGCAGGTAAAGCTCTATTACCTCCTCACCTCTGGACCAAACATAACAGTCTCCATTAAAAAAAACACCAGGGTCTGTGTGTGGCAGGAAGGCGGGGTGGGGGATCATAGCCAGGGATGTGCATGAGAAACAACGCATAAAGTCGGCTGCTTTTCTTAAAAGTCAACGTTTTGTTTGGAGGATTTATGTCTTTTTATGCAGACATGATGCTGTGCTGTGTTAAAAGAACAACATGGCCACTTTAAGGTAGAGCTGAGAAGAGAGAGACAAAGAGCATGTCTTCTTGTCTGGTGCACAGCACAGGTCTGAATTAGAATCGGTGAGACGTTGAAGCACAGAACGTTAACTGTGAGAAAATTCATGATTAGCTCCTGTGTCTGCTCCACCACTGCTGGGTTAAGTGAAGGCAGCTAACCCTGAAGTTAGCAGCAGCTTTACCCAGGAGGAATCACCTCATCCACTGTCTCACCTGCTGGACAATAAAGGACACTAGAGCCCACACAGTGTCAAAAATATTGCAAAGTAAAAAAAACCCTTCTGTGGAAAACACATACAAATAACATCTCACATGTTTTACAGTATCCTTTAGTATTTTTCAAGTCATTATTGATGACATTAGACAAACTGACTAATCGATTTTGATTGGCTTTACTAGTCAACTTGAAAAATTACCTAACATGCCCACCCCTATAACCTTATAGCAACCTTCTCCAACTCTTTCTGAGAGGTCCTCAGCCATTTCCAAGCCTTCCAGCTTGGGATGCAACCCATCCAAGCAAGATTTAAACCACCATTTAACCACCATCTATTTGATCATGTCTTTATTATGTTATTTATAGGCTTTAATCCTCTCAATCCAATAAACAACATCAAACAATAGTCAACAGCACAATCAGCGGTTTGGTAGAGAAGATTTAGGTTTTTCATGGGTGTAATCCACATACTTAACGCTGCTGAGCATCCCATAAGTTGTCCTTTCATTTTCCAATGTGGCTCCATTGAGAAGGAAATAAGGAGATTTTCCAACAGATAATTACCAATAAGGATTGATACAAAAAAAAGAAATTATCCACCAAACACTCATTTACTGACTGTTTCCACTAATTTTAGCTAAAATAAGATGCTCAGCATGAAAGATCCAAAACATGTGACATGTCCGAAGACTTCTGAAGAGTCTGGTGAGCAGGGTATAAAGTCTGTGTTCAATACCACTACATATACAGTTCTTTTCAATCATTTAGAGAGCAATCATGACTGACCTGTCAGATGTGCCAGTGGGGTTTTCTGAGTTTGTTTATAAACTATAAACATGGTTTAGTGTTTTAGTGATTCTGATACAGAATCTCCAGCCTGAAAGATTATGGAATGTTGTGAAGGATAACTGGGATAAATGGAAAATGTTTCACTATATGTATTAATTTTAGTTATTGTCTGGTGAGCTGCTGAATGACAGGAGGAAGGCAAGGAGAGGGGGAAAGGACAGGAAATATAAAAAGGAACGACAGAACATTGAAAAAATGGGAAGATGTTTGGAGAACAGGAATTTACTCTCCCTTCACTTTTAGTCAGTTAGATTGTCTATTTTGATATTAGCTGCACTAACACACACAATCTATGACAATTAATTCTGTGTGTGTTTCTGTGACAACTAGTTCTATGTGTGTGTGTAACATGGTGCTGCCATTAAATCCCTCCTGACAAAAACCTCTCATAGGGCAATTTCTAGAAATTATTTTAACAATAGCGCACATGAAATGTCAGCATTCACTAATTATGTTTATGCTAATTAGTAATTAGTGTCTTAATGGGATGATCTTAATTAACAAAAGCTTTCCGCCTGCCACCACCAACAGCGCCGCCGTAACAGGGATGTAATTGCTGCAGTGGCCTAAGGAACATAGATTTATTGGACATAGGATGACAATAGTTGTCATTTAATCTTATGATAAATAGAATTACTGAGAAGAGCAGACTGAGGAGAGGAAGTGAGACCGCGCATATATGCACAGGCAAACAGCTTTTACAGTTCCCACAGGTCTAATCCAAGCATCCCAGATCATTCAACTTTGTTTTCATTCTGGGTTTTCAGAATAACTTAGCAACAACATTTCCAATTTCCTCTGTTCAAATTTTAATGAAAAACACAAGAAAATCTTTAAGAAAATAATAAACCTGCTACAGGCAAACGTTTTGCTTCATGGTCACAACAAACAGAATTTTTTTAATTTACTGACCTGGATGGATGGATGGATGGATGGATGGATGGATGGATGGATGGATGGATGGATGGATGGATGGATGAATGACAGATGGATGGATGGATGGATGGATGGATGGATGGATGGATGGATGGATAGATGGATGGATGGATTGATGGATGGATGGATGACAGATGGATGGATGGATGGATGGATGGATGGATGGATGGATGGATGGATGGATGGATAATCTGTGCAGTGAAGGAGTGTGAAACATCTGACTTGTAAACATCTGCAGTAAAGCCATCAGTAGTTGTATCAGACACGATGTTGTTGTCATGCTTCTAACATGTCTGTGTAGAGACTGATAACATCTCTGTGATACCTGCAGTTTCAGCGTTTAATCCTGCTAGTTACAGAATTTTATTCACAGCCAGTTTGATTAGATAGAGGCAGATTTATTATCCTGGGTTGGGGTAGTACATCGTAAACAGTAGTTTTTAATTCCTGTAACAGGATTCATTTCGCTCCAGAATTCAGTTTCCGAGTACAGTTCTGTGACTTGAGGAAAAACTTTTCTTCCGAAAAAATATTGATAGAAAAGTTATATTCCTTTAGCATTTTATACAAATTAGCTTATATTTTTCAGGTTTGTGGAGCTCCAGAGAAAGAAAATCTGAACATCTTAGACTCGAGCTTTGAAATGTTCAGCTGTCGTTGGGGAAGGGCGAGTGTCTAAACTTTAGCCATCCACCATCCAGTAGGAAACCATAAACATTTGTTTTCCATTCCTTTTTCCTTTTATGTTGACGTGTGTGTGTCTTCGGCATGTTGATAGAGCCATGGCTGGGTTTTACTATGAGTGTGTGGCGGGGTCATAAACAGCAGAGTGGATACATTGTGCTGTGCAGATAAAAGATTCCAGTGGACAGATCAATAGGCCATATCAGCCTGCTGTTAAATTACTGATAACAGCATTTGCTTTTTTCTGCTGCTGCACACATGCTGAATTTCTGCCTGTAGCACTGACGGTAAAGCGACATTACTGCCATGGTGTGTGGATGTACTGTACATTATAATGCCCTCAAGTTCAGACCTTCCAGCACAATTTTATTGAACATGTCAGAATGAACTAAACATATCTGGATGCTGTGTTTAGACATGAAGAATGCAGGTTTACTCACAATATGCATGTGTGTGTTTTTATCCCAGGAGTTATTTATCTCTACAAGAATATTGATGGTCATTCAGGTACAGTGGCATACTAAGACCGTTTAATCTTATGATCAACATTTCTTTAAAACATCATGTAATTTAGCACAGATAGAATATTTTGACAGGCAAAGGTTTATATTCCAAAATACTCCATTCAGAGATTGATATGAACATTTTATATATTTAGTTAATATTTTGTTTACTGAATGCACAATTATCTTAATTAATTCTTGTAACATTAAAACTTAAATGAATGAATGAATTAGTGTCTATCTATCTATCTATCTATCTATCTATCTATCTATCTATCTATCTATCTATCTATCTGTCTGTCTGTCTGTCTGTCTGTCTGTCTATCTATCTACACACACACACATACATACACACACAGACTACATAAATAGCATAATCAGAATCGCCTTTCTTAATTGTCATTGTAAAAAAATTGAGCAGCTGTTCCTTAAAATGGTTAAAATATGTATAAGATAAATAGATATTGTACAAAATAGAAATATGAGTGCAAAAAGAGTATATAAATACAATGGAATAGTGCAAATAGAGCAATAGTTTCTAGGCACAGCCGAGGTGTAGAGGAGATCAGGTTAAGTGGCCTCAGGATTGGGTCTCTGCTCTTTGCAGATGATGTGGTTCTGTTGGCTTCATCAGGCCGTGATCTTCAGCTCTTACTGGAGTGATTTGCAGCCGAGTGTAAACCGGCTGGGATGAGAAGTCCGAGATCATAGTCCTCAGCCGGAAAAGGGTGGACTGCTTTCTCCGAGTTGGCAATGAGGTCCTGCCCCAAGTGGAGAAGTTCACGGGTCTTGTTCACAAGTGAGGGAAGGATGGAGTGGGAGATCGACAGGCGGATCGGTGCGGCGTCTGCAGTGATGCGGACTCTGCATCGGCCTGTGGTGGTGAAGAAGGAGCTGAGCCAAAAGGCAAAGCTCTCGATTTACCGGTCGATCTATGTTCCTCCCTCACCTATGGTCACGGGCTGTGGGTAGTGATCGAAAGAACGAGAATGCGAATACAACCGTCTGAAATGAGTTTTCCCTGCAGGGTGGCTGGGCTCTCCCTTAGAGATAGGGTAAGAAGCTCGGTGATCCAGGAGGGGTTCAGAGTAGAGCCGCTCCTCCTCCACATCATGAGGAGCCAGATGAGGTGGCTCGGGAGTCTGGTCAGGATGCCTCCTAGACACCTCCCTGGTGAGGTGTTCCACAGCTGCCCCCACAACCCGACCCTGGACAAGCGGTAGAAAATGGATGGATGGATGGATGGATGGATGGATGGATGGATGGATGGATGGATGGATGGATGGATGGATGGAATAGTGCAAATAAACTGAATGTAAATCAGTAAATAGTGCTAATGGAGAGAATGTAGACAGCAGTCTCAGACAGTCATAACACAGAGGGAGCGGTTGTATTGCAGGTTTTGAGCCATTGTGGTTACTGACTGGATTAAAACAAGAAATTTTTATCTTATTTACCCTATTTATGTATAATCAATTATAAATTCTACATGATTCTGTGTGTCCTCCCAAACAGCATAATCTTTAAGATTTAAGGACAATTCTGTCAGTCACATTCTTCACTAAAGTAATGTCAATATCATTCTAGTCTGTGGAGGTTTTGTTTTTATAATTTCTATCCCCGTGATTTTTTATCCACCTAGAAAAATTGTACTAATCTAAAAGTATAGTTAATCATCATCATTGTTATAGTTGTAATCATTTTTTAAATCATGTGATCATTTTTTTTTTTACTTATCACAGTTGGATAGAATTTGTTAGATTTGAAGAAATGTTACATTTTTATATCAACATTTTCATTTTAATTGAAAAACAGGTTAAAATTATTATTGTCCTTTTTTTTTTTTTTGTCTTTTTTAAAACACAACTCTGAGAAGTAAAAGTCACCATCCTCCCCACCTTCCTCATCATCTCCCCATCTCTAAACTGCAGCTTTGATTCTGTAATCTGATAAATTGCACATGGATTAACAATAGGGAAGATTTTAGTTTAGTCACTGTTATTAGAGTGAGTTACCATTATTAATGACTAACAGTTGAAAAATTTCTGTCTCACCTAAACTTTTACATTGACTCACTCTAAAATAACCCCTGATGTCTGAAGACATGACCACTGTTAGCACCGCTCGACGGTACTAGCTAACGCTAGCTTTGAACAGCGTTAGTGACGGCATAACTCTGTTATTATCATCGTTATTCATGAGCAAATCAAGAATAATTGGAAAATCATTTCTGTGACCTAAACTTTGACATTTGCCACTTCTGTTGAGACAATGTCCACCTGAGACACAGTTGGTGTTACGGCCATTCTCTGGCACTAGTCGGCTTTATGGTGCGTTCCCATTGACTCGGAATTCCGAGTTCTGAGGACAGTTGTCTCTTTCAGCAGAGAGGGCAGCAGTGTGGACAGCCAATCAAATTAGCAAGAAATGACAGAGCAGAGCCAATCACATCATATTAAATGGGTTATAAGGCGGGACTTAAAGCAGTGATCTCAGCTGTTTGTGGGACTGGAAATGATGGGGACAGCTTCAGGGGTTACTGGGTATTGGACAGGGACATGTCCTTACCCATGTCTTTGTCCATTAACTGATAGCTTACTATAAAGTAACATGTCTACCTTTCATCAGTTCTTTTCTTCTTTTTTTTATTTCTTTCTTTGTGTGCTTTTTGGCTGTCTATACAGTATGTCTACACATCCCTTTAAAAATAATAAAAACCCAGTTTCAGAAGAGCCAGGAGCTACTGATCAATGCTTTGATTAACTGATCGTCACTAGTGTGAGCTCCTATATAAAAGCATTATTCAGGTGTGTGTTGGCCCAATACCAAGTAGGAAAAACATTGGAATGATCATAGAGAAGCAACTGTTGCTGCCTGTCAGTCTGGGAAGGTCATCATGTAATTTCCAGATGGTTTGGTGTGGAAAAGATTCAAGACAGCTACTATTGGAGGATGGTAGGAGCTAGACTAGTCATTAGTTGTTAATAAACTTCCAAGGAAAGTTATTCATAGGATGGCTCAGTTGGCAGGGCACCCATCTACCATGTGGTGAGTTCGAATCCCACAGGGGACTAATTATAACACCTTCCAGTTGGGTCCTTAGGCAAGACCCTTAATGCTACTGCACCTTCCGATGTAAGTTGCTTTGGAGAATAACGTCTGCTAGTTGACAATAGAATAGAATAACGAAAAACACTAATCACGGGATGCTGCCAGGAGGAATCTTTTAGAAAGTAATGATTAAACATAAATAACAGTCAGTCAGTGTGTGCGTCAGTCTGGGAAGGGGTATAAGGTCATTTCCAAACTATCTGGAGTCCATTATTCTACAGAAAGAAAGGTTATTCACACATGGAAAACATTCAGCTGTTGATCTTCCAGGAGTGGACGTCCCAGGAAGTTTAGTTCAAGGTCAGACTGCACAATGCTCAGAAAATCTGTAAAAAACCCAAGATCTTCATCAAGACTCTTCAGGCCTCAGTGAGCAGATTAAATGTTAAAGTTCATGACAGTTCAGTCAGAAAAAGACTGAACCAGTATGGTGTGTTTGAAAGGGTTCCAGAAGAAGGCCTCTTCTCTCTAACTATACCATGGTCTGGGTGAATACACGATTCTGATTGGCTGGAGGGTGTCCATTAAAAAGTGATAATGGACACCTGTGAAAGAAATTCCGGTCTAATAGACTTATTGTTGTAAATTATTGGGCTGACTAAACGGTAGTTGGTAACCGTGGCAACAGAAACTCAGATGCCGGGCAGCAGACACCAGATCAGAGCAGCCTGCAGGCTTAGTTAACATGTAGGAAACGATCTGTGGACTTTGACTGTTTGAAACAAAATGTCGCATCACCCTTTGGACACACACAAGCTGTAAGAGCTGCACCAGCCCTCTGAAATGACACTTTGTGTCACGTAACATAACGTTAAGCAATCATCTCCCTTGTCTCCACTGATCTGGTCTAATATAACAGCTGCGGCCGACCGATCTGCAGATTCTGTGTTAGAGCCGGTTAAGAGTCGCTGCTGGAGACACGCCAGCTCACGTCTGTGACAGGGCGTCGCTGTTAAAGCAGTCGGCAGACTTATTTAACGATGTAGGAAGCTATCTGTGGACTTTGACTGTTTGAAATAACATGTCGCATCATCCTCTGGACACACACAAGCTGTAAGAGCTGCACCCGCCCTCTGAAATGTTTGTGTAACATAACTGCCCACCGAGCTGCAGGTTCTGTGTCAGAGCCTGTTACCCTGGCAACACGTCACAATGAAATAGTCCACTCAGTCGCGTCTTGTGAAAAACTTACCGGTAAAAAACAACACTAACGCATTAATAATGTATTTAATTGTTTTTTTTTCTTTCTTAATGGACCATGGTATAAGCGGGATAATGCCCTCCGAGGTGACCATTATCATAAATTAATGGATTTCGCGGAGGCAACCATCTGACGCGAAGCGGAGGACGGTTCACCATGATTTATGATAATGGCCACCTCGTCGGGCATTATCCCTTACATAGATTGACTCTAAAGGATGGGTTCATGTGCCACTGCTGCTCCAGTGGTGGTTCAAATCCTGCTCCCCCAGTCAGTATGCCATTGTGTCTGAACTGTGAGCCGCTGCAGGTTCTGTTGGTGCTTTAGCTTTGCTCTGCCATGGAAAAGACTAATGTCAAAGAGGACAAAGATCTGATTTCTGGTACAGAGTTATATTGCTGGATGATGTTGTATGTTCAATGGTCATTTTTTAATAGGTCCATTGTTCCACCATGTTCAGATAATTCACTTCAGAGTGAAAAGTCAGGTACTGTCAGCAGCATGTCCTCATGTGAGAATAGTTAGTTAGCTCATACTGACAATTCAGTTGACAAGTTCTGATAAAGGTTTTCTTTCCTGGTTCTGATGAAGGTTTTCTTTCCTGGTTCTGGTTCTGACAGAGGTTTTCTTTCCTGGTTTTGGTTCTGATAAAAGTTTTTTTTTCCTGGTTCTGATGGAGGTATTCTTTCCTGGTTCTGTTCTTTTAATGATCTTTTTATTGAAGATCATTAGAAGTGCAAGACAAAAAGAGATTGTAGTTGTACAGTGCCAATTTGTTTCTTTTTCTCCCAATATACAACACATGAGGCAGTAGCTCCCAACCTGGGGTCCACCAAAGAGCACAGAGGGTCCTTGAAGCCTTGAACATTAAGAGCCACTGTAATTATTGTCCACACATTGTCCCTATTTTAAGAGAAAAAAAAGTAAAGCCCTATGTTAATATAATTAACTTAATTTAGGTTTGGCTTTGTCAAAGGACGGAACTACATTATTCATGGTGAGAATCTCACTTTTGAAAGCAGAAAACCAAGTATGGTTTCAGCACGGGGTGAGGCAGGGGTCCATGGCTTTTTAGTATATGCATGAAGGGGGTCCCTGAGGAGAATAGTTAGGGAACCACTGCCATAAGGGAGCTAAACAAAGTATGATTATAAATGGTAAGGTAAACACCCTTCCTCCTTCCCACCCACCCAGAACATCAAGAGTTAGTAAGGAGTAAAGTAACATAACCACAATATACAAACACATACATACATTGATAGGAGAAAAAAATAAAGAACCCAGATGCGACTCAAAAATAACCGTTGTGGGTTTCTCAAAAATAGTCATGAAGGGGGAATATATCTACTGTTCCTCATGTGGTGAGACACAAAAGAGTGGACTCTCTAAATTTATAAGGTTCATAGTGTATATGACCCAGTGCGATGGAGATGGAAGAATGGGATCCCTCTATTTTAATAAAATGGCCCGGCGAGCTACCATGGAGGAAAAAGTTAGAACTTCAGCCTTTGCCTTATGTAAAACCACCATCTGGCCGCAAGCTGTCAAAGGTTTATGTACAATTTGATGGTTAAGGACTTGTGAAATGGATTGAAAATAATATGTCCAAAATTTAATTAAAGTGGGACAGGACCAGTACTTGCGTAGAAGTGAGCCACGGGCGACTTTACATTGATCACAAGTCTGGTCGAGCTAAATTGGTTTGGTTAAGATATGAATTCGATGAACCATTTTAAATTGTAAAACAGCATGCCTGGCACATATGTACAATGAATGTATGCGTTTGAGGGCCAAGTCCCATGTGTTATCAGTTAAAGTGTAATTTAGATTTCTGATGGTATCCAAAAGAAAGCTATGGAACTTGGAAATAAGGCGGTAAAGCTTGGACATAATACCTTTGGAAGTTGGATTGTTGGAGAGAAGTGCATCCATTAAGTTTCTTAGAGGATTACAGTGGAAGTCTAATATTAAATTCTGGACATAGTGCCTCATCTGTACAAACTTGAAAAAATTTGTGGCCGGGATACCAAATGTTTGGTTCAGTTGAGAAAAGGAGACAAAATTATGGTCTACAAACAGGCATTTAAGATTTTTGTTGTGCCAGGTTCTGAATGCAGTTAATGAAGGAACAAAGAATTAATCAGAAGCGATGGGGATTTTAAGGGAGAAATTTTGCAATCCAAAATGTTTTCTGAATTGAGCCAAAACACAAGGAATGTTTTACCATGGGATTCCTGCAGGAGCTAATAGAGGATAGTGAAAGTGCAGTACCCACAAAAGCGGATAAGGAAATTAGACTGCACACCCGACCCTCCACCAACACACAGACAGGACAAGACAGATAAAGATGAAAGTGCACCCAGTGTAGCAAACAACAAATGTTTGCAGCCCAGAGGTAATATTGGAAGTTGGGAAGAGCCATACCACCATGGGTCTTTGAAGAACTGCTTTGCACAGCCTAGGAGGCTCACGATTACAAACGCAGGATGTGATTCAAGAATCAGTCTTTTATTTGGGGATAAAAACAGGGAGGCATTGGAAGAGGTACAACTCTGGGAACTTTGGGAGATGTGTCAGTTTAATTGAATTTATTCTACAAATAAGAGACATTGACAGAGGGGAACACTTAGACAGTATAGCCTTGGCTTAATTTAAACAGACTAATAAAACTGTGTTTGAATAGTAATCTGATTTCTCTTGTAACAAAAATTACAAGATAATTAAAATGATCAGCCACCACTTTGAATAGGAAAACTGTGTTATTTAATTTAAAAGCATTCTTATTGATTGGGAGAAGTACACTTTTATTTAAATTGATTTTATATCCTGAAAATTAACTGAAGGTCTCCAATACAGAAAGGATTTCTGGAAGGGAGCTAGCAGGTTCTGAAACATAAAGAAGTAGCTCATCCACATACAAAGAAATCCTGTTCTCTATACCTCCTCTATCTATTATCCAACTGAACTTTTCATTGCTACAAACTGATTTCGCGAGTGCCTCTATGGCAATGGCAAACAGGAGGAACTAAGGATAGCCCTGCCGAGTCCCTCTATGTAACCTAAAATATTGTGAGTAATAACCGTTTGTCAAGACAGAGGCTTGACAAAGTAGTTTGATCCAGGATGAAAAATAGGGGCCAAAACAGAATTCTGTAAGTGTCCGAAAGAGATACTTCCATTCAGTTCTGTCAAATCCTTTACGGCATCATCAGAGACGAGGCATTCAGACTCTCCACATTTGCCAGAGTACAAAATATTAAATAATCTCTGTACACTGTAAAATATGTGCCGATTTTTTATGAACCCGGTTTCGGTCAGGCAAAATAATAGATGGAAGGGCCAGAACCTTGGCAAGGATTTTAACATCATGCATTTTACAATGAAATAGGTCTGTAGAAGGAGCATTCAAACGGATCCTTATCTTTTTTTCAACAGAAGGGAAATACATGTCTGGTTTAATGTGGGAGGGAGAGCTCCTGAAGCAAATGAATCAGAGAAAACCAGGCCTAAAAAGGAAGAAAGCTTGGGAAAAATTTTTGTATAAAAGTCTGAATTTCCTACATAAAACTTCCTATAAAAGACTGATGGTCATCTGGGCCAGGAGACTTGCATGATTGCTACTATAATTTCCTCATGTGTCATAGGTGTTTAAAATTTATTTCTTAGGTCTTTAGACAGGGATGGCATGCTTAGATTGCAATTAAAAGTTTTCCAATATGTTGCTATCCAATGTGCAAGCCTGATCTGATATGACAAGGCCACTATCTTAACGTATAACAAGAATAAGTTGCTGTGTTCTAAGACCTCTCAACTGATTGGCTAGGAGTTTACCTGACTTCTCAACCTGCTCATTAGTTTCTATTTTGAACATGTTCTTACATGGACTGTAAAAGATATAATTTAACCTCTAAGATATGCTTTCATGGCCTCGCAGATAGGTTTTTTTTGGGGGGGGGGTTGTTTTTTTTTGTTTCGTTTTGTTTTGTTTTTTTACATATTTGGAGTCTTATTATTGCTGAGAAATTACTAATATGATTGGAGATTTACAACTCTCATCTGTAAGAAGCAATGGGTCCAGTCTCCAGCGCTTCCTTGCCTGCACATCTAGAAAAAATAGGCAAAGAATAGGAGGTGCATGATCTGAAACAATAATAATTCCATAACTGCAAGATTTAAGATTATAGATTAGAGAGTTGTACATGATAAAAAAAAAAAATCAATCTGGGAATGGGTATGGTGGACATGAGAGAAAAAAAGAATATTCTCCTCCAAGAGGGTATAGGAAGCCCCAGCAGTCAGACTAAAATCCAAAAGAAATTATTTCATTGTGGTAGCAGATTTACTCAGGGTTGTCGGCTTAGGAAAAGAACGGTCCAAAGTCGCATCTAAGCCTCTATGTCTTCCCCCAAAATGTGAGTGGAAACCTGGCCAGTCCAAACCATGCTCAGTCTCCACTGGTCAGAGACACGCAAGAAGTGCGATCCCAGCCTTGAGTTGCTTAAGATGAGAAAATATTTTGTTTCTTTTTACTGGATGGTTTAACCTCTTGACATTCCAGCTGATGAAATTGAGATCACCCCTGATCGAATTTCCACATATAAGAAGTGACTGGAATGAGAAGCCTCTGGGAAAAAAAAGGTACAAACCCACAACCACAAAACATCCTGTAACAAAGCTCTGGGTGACAAGCACCCAAACCGTAACCTATTCTTACTATATTCATAGCAAGAACTTACTTCCTTACAACTCTATTCTCCACCTGTCATTTAACAGATTAACCCTAGAAAAACAAAATACGTTGAGACAAATGTCCAGACACATTCACCGTGTAGCTCAGATTAGGCACAGGTTAACTTTGCACCTCAACTTTAACATTTCGCTTAGGTTTACACCTCAGAGGAACTCAAGTCAAACTAATGTTTGGCTAAACAATTATGTTATTAAAAATGTTTGGCAAAAGACAAAGCTAAAAACAAAACAGATAACAGAGGTGGTCCAAACAGTTTGAAGTATAAAAGTATGAAGAGAGGAAGATGGATATCACCAAACAAGCCTACAGAACCTGAATTGTCTATTTTAAGTGAACCAGAGGCATCCCTGGTTATAAGTCCTTCAGTAACAGATTAAGATCACCCAAGAGATTGAGAGCAGATATGCTCTTATCCAAGTTATTATGAAACGAGCAGCCTGAGACACAGAGGGAAGCCATTAAAATCAAGATCAGTGATGCGTTGTCCCTGTCCTGAAACCACGGCCTGGATCTGGTCAAGTTTCTTGTCCATGAAGGCAAAAGAGGACTTGAAGTCCATGGCCAGCACTGCTTCAGGAAGTCTGGAATTCTAGATGCGCTGATAGCACTAGTGGTGCAGTTTTCTGAAGGTGGATCCTTCTTTGTTTGTTTTCCAGATTTAAACATGTGTCGAGCCCGTTGGTTTCTTGCAATGAGCTAAGATAAAAGGACTTTGATAACATGGAATAGGGTTTTTCACAAAAAAGTAAAGCAAGGTCACAAGAGCAAGACATCTTCTCAATCTGCTGCCAGAGCAAGACATCTTCTCAATCTGCTGCCAGAGCCCCCCCGGTTCTGGTTTTCCTTCCAGATTCTGGTTCTGATGGAGGTTTTTCTCTTCCAATGAGTTCCAGTTCCAGTTCAGTTCAGTTCAGTTCAAACTTATTCTTAATAGGTATTTTAGTTTTTATATAAACTAATATCTATAAGACGTGTGTGCAGCACATTGTTCGGCTGTGGTTGTTTTAAAGTGCTTTATAAGTAAAGTTAGTATGAGGTGGGTGTGGTATGGTACGGTATGATACAGTACGGTACGTTATGGTACAATACGGTACAATAATAATACGATACAGTATGGTACAGTACATTATGATATGGTATGGTACGATACGGTACGATACGATACGATACGATACGATACGATACGATACGATACGGTATGGTACGATACGATACGATACGATACGATACGATACGATACGATACGGTACGATACGGTACGGTACGGTATGGTACGATACAATACAGTATGGTATGGTATAAGATAATAAGGGGACTGATGGCTCAACATGATATAGGAAAACTATGTTATCATCTGTTTTCAGTATTTTTGACTTGTGTTATTTACAGGTAACATTCATTTTAAAAGAAACTAAATCTTCAGAAATCATAACTGATCTAAAGTAAAAGAATGAAATGCTTCCCATTTTCTGCAGCCATGACATCAAATCCACTGATAGCTCAGTCCTTTTTGTTTGTTTGTTTGTTTGTTTGTTTGTTTGTTTGTTTGTTTGTTTGTTTGTTTGATTGTTTGTTTCCACCACAGACCAAAACGCCATCATTTGACATCAGTTCTGAGACATGTTATTAAAATGCTCTTAGAAGTTACGACCTCAGTGTAATATTGCAGCTGAAGAATTTTGGAATAAATTAAAGTATCAGAAACAGTAAATAGTAAACATGCAGAAAGATGTCGTTGTCAAAGATTGTAGACCGTTAATGGACATATAAAGTGAATGTGTTTAACCTCCCTGATGTTCTCGTCCATAATGTGTGACAGCAGATCAGTTTCATTAGCTGAAGGACTGACAGTGGACTCCGCTGGAGAGGTTTCCCTCTGCATGTCCTTATAAATGCTGTCTAGTGGCCAGCTATGACCTTAAAGCTGTGTGTGTGACGGTGTGTGTGCATGTCCTCACTGCAGTAAAGTGTATTTTATTAGAGTTAACACTAAGGTCAAATAAAGCAGATTTATTTCTACGGATTACTAGCTCTCTGCTAGCCAGTCCATAAAACAGAAACCAATCATTGACTCACACGCACACACACACACACACACAAACAGTAAGCAGAACTGTGCAGCAGAGATATCATTGCTACTGTGTGAAAGACCCATTCTGAAAATAAAGGGTTATGTTTAGCCATTTTAGACCTGAAAAGCCACAAAGGTCTTAAAGTGATTTCATCCCCCACCCAACCATCACCTTACAGCCTCTCCTCTGTGGAAGCTCCTTATATTAATTTTGTGCAGGAATCTATTTACGATCATTTTCATAGTGATCTTCAGTACAGTGGAGTTCACAGTGTTTATGCTGATGTCTGATAAACATTTTATTATCAACCTGTCCTCGTGTATTACTCAACATGTACAACGGGAAAACCCTGGAATGTGGAGGAATCCGGAAAAAAATGTCAAATATTATGATTTTTTTTTTCAAATGAAATACTAAAATTAAAGAATGGATGGTTTTAAACTAGAATGACTGTAATGACATTAAAATATGTAGTTTTAAGGGAAGTCAAGGAGACATTTCTGGGCATGAAGTTCCCCAGAGGGAGGATCTGATACTACATAAAAATATTAATGAAATAAAATCAGTTTTGCTGCTAATCGTTGACACATTTTAGACCCTAATCACACCAAAGACCTGTTATCCTGATATTTAGTATGTGGTCAATAATTAATGTTTACTGTGTTTTTTTAATGAATAATTATTCATTCAAATAATTAAAGTGGCATTTAATGGGTTAAAACACAAAAAATGATTGAATGTTTGGTAGTTTTGAGCAGGTCTAAAATAGTTAAAGTGATTTATACAGAATAAAATATTAATGTTGATGATACAGTCGTTTTAGATGGGTTTTTTTTTTTGTTTGTTTTTTTTTGTTTTTTTTTTTTTGTTTGTTTGGTTTTTTTTTTTTGTTATGAAGGTCCCAGAGGTCCTCAGATATATGATCAATCACCAATAGCTACAGTTATGTTTATGGTTATTTGTTGCTGGTGTTGTGGTTGTTTTTATTGTGATTTTTGTTTTCCTCGGTTTGTCTTCTCACAGCTCCTGATGATTGTCTGTTTGTTCATATAACAGAAGGCTGTCTGGTTTATCTGTTTTGGTGGAACAATTGTTGCTGTTGCTTTCATCTGTTGTATCTTTGTCTCCTTTTTCTTTTAGTCACTTTCTCCTTTTCTCACTGTCACTTTCTTTTGTTTCCACTTGTCAGGTCCAGCATTAACATGTAACTTAGCTATGGTGAGAAAAAAGAACCTGACAGCAGGAAACAGACAGGCTTTACAGACGCTCAGGTGGCAGTACAGCAGAAATGCTTATTGTCTGGAAGCAGTGAAGCTGGAGAGGCTGGTGAATGATTAATTCATTAATCAATTAGAGGACAATAAACCAGCATTTCTGAACCTTAGACTCCACTGATTGGCTGACATAATTTCTTGCTTTGTCAGAAACATGGTAGCTCATAAATATTGATCCTCTGGTTCACACATGAAGAAGCAGAGTCAGCAGTTTGAAGGTTGGAAGAACCAGAACCTCTCTGGAATATCAGAAACATTAAACCCACCAGATAAAGAGATTTGACCCTGAGCAAAAGACAAAGCCAAACATTCCCCACCACTGCTCATGTTGGATTGCACTAAAAACTGAAAAAAGAAAAACAAAGAAACACACCAGGTTTGTGTTTTTTACATCCAGTTTAATTGGACACTGGTTATCATTGGTTTAAAACAAAGTCTACCATTTGGTAGAAATGAGTCAGAGTTCAGTTGGACCACCCTGCTGATCTCCTAATTTGGAAAACATATATTTTCTAGCTAGAACTACTTAGCCTGAGGTTAAGATGGTGGACAATGCGACAATTGTGGGACAGAAGGGTTGGGCTTAATAATATGAGCTGAACGTACATTTCCACCTTATTAAGACAAAACAATGTTAATGAGCACCAGCTTTGCATTTTTTTTTTTCATTTTCATTTTTCTGACCCAAACATTTCTTCATGCAACAGTGTGTGAAAGGTTATAAACTTTTAACGGTGTGTGTATAGCTAAACTAGCTACTTGTGAACTTGTTGGTCTGTGACTTCCATCATGATTCATCACCCTCAGAGATCAGAAATGACTTCCATTCAGGGAAGGGACCGCTGAAGGTCTTTGTAAATTAAATGAAAATAAAAACTTTGGCTTTCACTCAACCAGATACATCAGTGGAAGGTCTTCATCTGGAGAATAACATGTGTCAGTGTGAACACTCTACATGACTCCTTCTTTGAAAAACTGACCTTTGAACCTTGACCTCTGTGCATATTTAAAGGCTCATAATTAACAACAAAAGGAGCTAAAGACCTGGGACCAGCCGTTATAGAGAACTCTGGACCTGAGCTGTCATGTAATAACTCATGTGTTATACCCATGGGGCGCTGTCAGTTATGGATAAAATACATTTACACCCATTTAACAATTAGATTATTAAGATTTGAATCCACAGTTGTGTTCGAAGTAGAGATTACACTACTACTAAATGATATATGTTGATAAAATGTAAATAGGATGGTCAAGATGAGATATATATTCTTTTATTAAATAAACTGGGTGTAGGCTGGTAGTTCTTATGGTTTTTCACGGGTAAACAGGGTTGTTAAAACAAATCTTGTCTTCATTTTACAAACCTATGAACTGTCAGTTACTCAGTAATTAAATAATCTGTGGTGACAAAAAAGTAAATATGTCGGTTTAAGATATTCAAGCCAAATGTTCTATAAATTACAGAAATACAGATTATATATAAAAAAAAATAAAAAAAAAACCTCCCAGAAGAGCCTCGAGCAGGGAGACTTTCATGCAAAACCCAGTGTAGCATGATACGTCTCGCTGATCACGCTGATCTCGCTGATTAGGCCAGTATATTGTACTTTATTCTGGGGACAGTGGTGATCTGTTTAGGATGCTTCCTGGACGTCTCCCTGGTGAGGTATTCAAGGTACCTCCAACTGGGAGGAGGTTTCTGGGGAAGACAACGGACATGTTGCAGGGGCGATGTTTTGTGAGGTCACCTCGGGCTCCCCCCAAGACAAGATGGAAGAAGTTGTTTCTAGATATACGTAGCAAATCCACAAATGCTACGCATAACTTTTCGTACGATATTCTATGAGCAGATAATGAGAAAAGGTTGGATATTCATTCATCAGAGATTTAAAACAAGGTAAAAATATTAAGTATGTGTATCAGAGTACATAAAAAATTTTAAATCGTTACTTTCCTCATGACTACACAACAGCTACACAGATATTTATTAAAATCTGATCTGATTGCATAAGGGAAGTATAAAGACTTAAAATCTATAAGAGAAGCTTGCTTAACCACTTATTCTTTTCTTTCCTAATATTGTACCCTAACATTTAGAGATAACAGGACTTACATTAGCCTACCAGTTAGTCATTGGTAACATAAATGTACCTTTCAGGCCCTCTAAAAGGTTCAGATAGTCATCTTGATGTCCTGCTAGAGCTCTGGTGGGTACAGAAGTCCAGAGTGAATCTGGGACTACAGTGAATTGAATTGAATTGAACTGTGTCTGAAAAAGTGAGATGGCTTTGTTGTCATTTGGTGCTGTATGAAAAAATTAAATGAAATGAAATTAAATTAAATTAAATTGGCTGATCAAGCTGTAGGTTCACGTTTCAAACCAGATGTTTGACATCTGGTTTGAAACATATTACTTAGTAGATATCATAACTAGTCCTCCTCATGACAGTATGAAACATATATGTTTAATCAGGAAGATCTGTTCCCATGTCTGGTTATTATTTTTTGGTGTTTGTTTTCATCCTGCTGCTCAGCGTCGCTTCTGTTTTTTGTCCAGTTAAGTTCATTCTTTAGGACGCAGACAGACGGATGGTTTCATCTGTCTTCTGTGTCCATTACATACGTAATTTGGGAGCTTAGCTACACGTCGTTTGACGCAGAAGACGGAGCAATACCACCAGAAATCGTGGGAGCAGTGCTGAGCAGAATAGATGACAGCAAAAGAAATGAACCAGAGAAGAAGAAGAGAAACAGGAAGAAAAGAAAGCAGAAGAAGAATGAAGACAAGGATAACAACTGTAGAAATTGTGCGAGCTTTTGAAGAAAGAGTATGTGAATGTTCAGGGCATGTTGGGTGGTTGGAAACAACTTTATAGCAACGGATTACCGCCGCCAAACGGTGTGTGCAACTGACACTGGATCGCGGGAGGGAATTCTAAACTTCGCACTGCCCACTAGTGGAGGAACTGACTTAACAACCATGGCAACGCAAAACACACATGGAAGTATGAGGACAGTGATGTATGATGTTGGAAACAAACGTACCTTTTCATGTACATAAGGGAGCATAAATGGGCCTTTAAAGTCAGAGCTCTGGTCCAACCATTAAACACAGCTGGACTGGACTGCTGGACTGGAAATTGGGCATACTGGTCATTTGCCCGGTGGGCCGATGGTGATTTTAGGCCAGGCCTTTTTTTTTTGTTTGTTTTTTTAGGCTACTAGTGATAATAATTATAAAAAGTATGATACCTATTGGTAAACAAATCTGATAGATCGGCCCACTAATCGTTATTGATTCTGGGCTGGACCAATTACAGCCGAGGGTTGATGCCCCTCCCTCTTAGGCCACAGTTGTCATGTCAGCGAGAGACAGAGCACAAGATGGAGAACAAAAAACATAAAGGAGGCACCGAAAAAAATCGAGACAGATAAAGGTAAGCCCTTCAGGCAGATGCAGCTAAATGTGTTAAAATAACACAAATTTTTCCTCAGCAGCATCAGAATCAGCCGCAGGTGATGGAAGTGGTTGGCAGGTGAATGAGGGGAAGTAGAGGAAGGAGGAGAGACTGGCAGCAGCCAGCGGTGGGAAACTGAAATTCTGGTAAGTGATGAACTGTCATATACACTGGGTCAGATATAAATCAGGTTTGTGTGTAGTTTATTTTCGTTTTGCTTGATGCCTCTTAAAACAATCAGGAGTTATGAGTAGGCCGTTTCACAATTTAGCTAGCTATACATGCTAGTTAGCTAGCATGATGGGTTTCTCTACCACTGAGTGGTTTCTGTCATAGACATATGTAGACGGTGCATTGGTCCCGCTTCGTTTGTCATTTGCACCGCTGCATTATTCCTGGGAATTACTTTCTCTCATATGAAAGTCTCATAAGAAAGTTATTTTTCATTCATAGGCGTGGTCATCTTTCCATCAATACCTGGTGGCCCAGTCTCGGCTCAAAATGCCTGGGCTGATTTTTTGGTGCAGTCCAGCCCTGCCCTCGAGGAACTAAGTTGGTGATCCCTGCTTTAGGTGATCTGCGGCATTTATGCCATGTCCAGGTTTACAATCCAGACACTAAATGTAATGTTTATTCAGAGACTCAGGGGCCATCCCCATGATGCCGAATTGCAGTAAAACCGCAAAAGTATTTTAGCAAACCACCCTTTCATCCCCACAAAGCCAAGGATTAGTCTCTATGAAACCGATCACGACTGAAACCAAGTACCAAGGTGGAAAGGTTTGAAACCTCCACTGTCTATGGTATTGTGCGGACAGCCTAATCACCACTAGAGGAAATGACGTCAGTGTGATGAATGTGCGCCAAACACAACAACAATAATGGCGTCCGTGACCAACTGTGTTGTGGTGCTGCTCCAGACAGTCCTGGCTTGTGTACAGATTTAACACCAAAATGCACTGCTTTTACAACACAGTGCTGCCCTACTGCACCATCAACAGCAGGAGCAAGCAGATATGTCATTATCTGTGCTATGTCTTGTTCTAGCTCTGGAGTGTTACTCTTTAATCATTGTAGCGACCCCCACAGCCTTGTAATATGTACCACCGTTTTCACACCTGAACTGGCTTCGGTGCCAGGTGGACCTACCCTCTATCTGGTAAATCCACAATGGTCCATGATAACAGCATTATTTATCACATTTCATCTTAAAAAGATCACTACCACCACTATGTTGCTAAGAGACCTCTATTTAGACCTGGACATGATGATGAAGCCACTTCCTGTCAGACTTTCCACCAATCAGAGAGCTTAGATTGACGGTAACGTCCAATCAGGAGCAGCCAGAGATCAACCAGTGAGCAGAAAGTTCTATGTGTGTGTGAAAAGAAGAAAAATAATGCTCCTCTATGGCTGGAATAAAGCCAAGAAGACGTTTCTGATGCACGGTGGCGCCACAAAGCAGCTGAGCTGGAGTTGGTTTAGTGAGGATAGCAGGTAAATAGTAGCAGGAATAACTGGAAATGACGAAAAAGTGGAAACTTGGAAATAGTTTCTGTTGTGTGTTTGTTTCAATAACAATATTTTTCCCTGGAAGTCAAGACTTGAGAGAACAATGCAGATGAGAAAAGGTTTGGTCACTGTTGATCTGTGTGTTATTTCTACAAAGTTCTGTTAGTAATAAATTCTGCTTTCTTCTTCTTGTCGGTCTTTATGCTGCTATATCTATTCATGCATTCATTGTACATCATTTTAACCTCATAATCTGACAGCTGAGAAACATCATGTCTGATGCTAACTGGGATTAAAAGCTCCAGCTGCTACATGTATTTTCATTTTAGAAGAAAAAAAAGTGTTTGGGAGTTTTATGGGTTGATTCCATGTAAATCAGAGATGATGCTTGATTAAAACATATTTTGTTGGATTATTGCTGATATGAGACCACAAAAATGTTTTCCTATCTGAGAACTGGTTTCCGTCCGTAGAGACCAACAAAGTGTCATGAGATGAATTGTAGACATTTTATTCTTCCCAAATAACTCTGCTGGGTCATTAAAACATAACAGAGAGAAACAAGAAGAAAAATTAAGATTCAACAGGAGAAGTTTTGATACATTTTACTTTTGATGATTGGAAAATGGACATGATAGAGATTATTTCTTATTTATTCAACTTTTGTCCTTCTATTAACATCTGACTTATTTAGGATGATTAGTAACAACAATTGGATTAAAAGTGAATTACATTCTCTAAATACACTTGGTTAAAGCCACTTTTACAGCCCAGATTGGAAGAAAAACACACCTCATCTGACTGAATAAACTGAAATAAACAGGAGCTTCAGTCCTGTCAACATGAAACAGCACTGGAATCGAAATGAATAAAATATAAATGAATAACCGTAAAAAAATCAGGTGAGAGATGGAGAGAAGAGAGGGAGAAACAGAGTTTAATGATTCCAGATGAGATGAGTGGCCTGCCTGACAACCGAAATGAACAGGAATCAATAGTGAGAGCGTCTGTCTGCAGCAGATAAGACACACACACAATGTTGACTATTAAAGACGACAGCTTGAGATATTACACTATTAGTTATGCTATTTTTAATCAGCTATCATATTTAATTAATTCTTCAGGTCAGATGCTATCTGAGTGTCTAACTGCGGGGGTACGAGGAGGTGGATGGGGGGGCCATTACTCTGTAATGGTGAGGCGGAGGAGGATAATCTAAAATATAGAACCTTGAAACGACACAAAATAGAAAAACAGGAGGGATGGAGGAAGCAGAGAGATGGATGGCAGGATGAGAGACAGAGCGATGACTGGAAATATAAGTTAAACTGAGCTGATGTAGGTTTTAAATGTCAGGATTGTTAACGGCAGACACAACTTTAATATTTATTAAAACAGAATATTTGTGGTGCTGCCTCTTGGCAGACATGTCGAGCAGTGACATGACTCACAAACACTTAGAAAAATTCTACACTGAAGAAGACAACCAGCTCTCCATTTGAGCCACCATGTATCAATCAAATAACAGCCAACATAATGGCAACCTAACAACGCCCAATAATGGAACAACGCCCAATAATGGAACAACGTCCAATAACCTGACTGGAAAAAAATTTTGTTGTACCTGTTGCAATGACAATAAAGTTTAATTCATTCATAACAATGGCCAGTGACAAAACAACGGCCAATAACGCAACAACAGCGAATAACGTAACAACATTGCTGGGCCAATAAAGCAACAACGCCCAATAACCTAACAACGCCCAATAACGGAACAACAGCCTATGATGCAACAACAGCCAGTAATGTAAAAAAGGCCAGTAACCTAACAACGGCCAACAACAGCCAATAACATAACACCAGCCTATGATGCAACAACAGCCAGTAATGTAAAAAAGGCCAATAACCTAACAGCGGCCAATAACGTAACAACAGCCTATGATGCAACAACAGCCAATAATGTAAAAAAGGCCAGTAACCTAACAACGGCCAACAACGGCCAATAACATAACACCAACCTATGATGCAACAACAGCCAATAATGTAAAAAAGGCCAGTAACCTAACAACGGCCAACAACAGCCAATAACATAACACCAGCCTATGATGCAACAACAGCCAGTAATGTAAAAAAGGCCAATAACCTAACAGCGGCCAATAACGTAACAACAGCCTATGATGCAACAACAGCCAATAATGTAAAAAAGGCCAGTAACCTAACAACGGCCAACAACGGCCAATAACATAACACCAGCCTATGATGCAACAACAGCCAGTAATGTAAAAAAGGCCAATAACCTAACAGCGGCCAATAACATAACACCAACCTATGATGCAACAACAGCCAATAATGTAAAAAAGGCCAATAAACTAACAACGGCCAGTGACGCAACATTGCCCAATAACATAACAAAGGCCAATAACCTTTCAACAGCCTATGACACAACAACGGCCAATGACCTAACAATGGCCAAACACGAAACGACGGCCAATGACGTAACAAAGGCCAATAATCTTACAACGCCCAAAAACATAACAATGGCCAGTAACCCAACAACGCCCAGTAACATAACAACCCCCTCTGATGCAACAACGGGCAATAATATAACAACCACCAATAACCTAACAACCGCCAATAACGCAACAATGGCCAATAACCTAACAACACCCAATAACCTAACAACGCCCAATAACGCAACAACACCCAATAACGTAACAACACCCAATGACGTAACAACTCCCAATAACGCAACAATGGACAATAACATAACAACGGCCAATAACGCTACAACGGCAAATAATGCAACAATGGCCAATAACGTAAACATCCAATGTTCAAGGCTTCATAAATGCAGCATGTAATGTTCTTTAATATAACACAGAATTCATGCAGCATCATCTCACCAACCATCTCCACATGATCACACAGTGTCTGCCATAAAACCACCAGATGTTGACAAATGAAGTTAAACAGCTGATATTGATAAAGAAACTGATAAAACTGATGATCTGGCTAAAAACACAAAGGTCTCATTTGTGCCCCCTTTTCCTGGTCAGGTCTCCTGCCTGGCCCCCCATCAAAAATTTTCTAGACCCGCCCCTGCAAAGCTGAAGTATAAACCCTGTCTACCACACCCAGCTACTGTGTTAGAGAAGGTCCTGCCTGGGGTAAATATGTGCTGGTATGAACCATGAACCACTAGTTTCTTCCCTCTTAGTTAATAAAACGCTACTGACAGAAAAGCCTATCAGCTGATCACTGTCAGCCATCATGATTCACGGAACAACAGGAAACCGAGATACACAGAAGACCAGGGAACCAATAGACCAGCCATGTTTGTGCACAATGCTGGAAAAGAAGTATGGGTGTGGAACCCTCTCAACGTGAAAAGTGTGGTTGGGTGACACCCATGTTTTATTCCATCAATGTTCTTTTTATTCTCAAATCCATCCATAGAGTCAGCAAGCTCCTCTTTTCCATCTTACCACTAGATGCCTCCATGTCCTGCTATCATAATGAAGAAATGAGGATGTATTAGGCTTGTTATGCTGCGCATGCGTTAATTGCATTAAACACATTAACGCAGTTAATTACATAAATTAGTTCTGTTATTTTTGTATATATATATATATATATATATATATATATATATATATATACAGATACACTTAAAACCCCACATAGGTTTTGCTGGATAAAATAATTTTGTAATTTGCCCTTGACATTGTTATGGAAGCTCAGTTATAGGCCTATCAGTTGTGATAGGAAGACTGTTACAAAGCTTTGGAAGTTCTCAGATAAAATCACGATCACCTTTTTTTCTTCTAAATGAAGGACCAGTAAGTCGATTGACAGACATCTAGCCATGTTATAAGAGTTGTGAAATATAAGAAGGAGCTACACCTTGAACAGCTTTAAAACCATATAAAAGAATATGAAACTCAATCATTAAATGTTAATTTTGAGTCACAAATCAGAAAAGAAAAAATTCTGACCTGTTTGTGGAAACAGATTAGCTGCTAGGCTAACTCTGTACAGATTTACATTTTGTATTTTTTACTCATGTCCACCGATGTGCGATATGTCCCTTTCAAAATAAAAGAAAAAAGAGGAAGCAGTACTAACAGAGTGCTCATGAGACCAAAATTAATAACCTCTGTCTTGTAATCATTTAACTGGAGATAATTATTTGCCATCCACCTTTTAACATTATGAAGGCATATAATACCAATTTTAGAGATTTAGAGGGAGTTAAAGCTGTATATCATCAGCGTAACTATCAAACATTGTGTTTTCTAACAACAGAGCTAAGTGGGAGCTTGTACAGAGGGAATAAAATTGGTCCTACAATTGAGCCCTGGTGAACCCCACAGTGACGATAAGGAGAATCTATTATGAAACAAGACAGAGATGGATCTTTCTCTTAGATAAAAACAAACTACTTCAAAGCAGAGCCTTGAATGCCGGCCAGGTGCTGGAAATGATTTAAAAGAACTGCTTTATCCAGGCTGTCAAATGCAGCACTCACATCCAAAAGAGTCAAAACAGCCCACTTTCCTGAGTCTAATGCAAGTCATTACAAACACAAATAAATCAGATTCTGTAATTTGACCTAAAACCAAATCTAACTAGGATGAGAGTTGTGAGTAAACTATTTTCTCAAACATTGCACAGAAAAGGAAGTTTTAAAGTTCAAAGCCGTCCAAAGGTTTTTAATGAACTGCTTAACAAGGGCATGCTTAAAACAAAAAGAAAATGCCAAGTTTACCAAGCTAAAACACACAATTTAGCAGATTGTTGGACCAACTGGGTCTATAACCACTTTTTAAAAATGCGTAATAGTATGTTGCAAGTGGAGGGAAAAGGTTGATTTTCTCTGGGAGGCGACTTCACAGAAAGATGGAGGCTTAAATTCAGAGTGTCAGTGTCGAGGATAAATGTGCAGCTCTAGCTGTTTTTTTGTTTGTTTGTTTTTTTGTTTTTTTTGTTTTGTTTTGTCTTTTGGGTTTTTTTTTTTTTTTTTTTTTTTTTTGTTGTTTTGTTTTTGGCATTTCTAAGACAAGTTTTAAAAAATCTACGGCCATAGGGAGATGTGAAGCTTATCCTTCTTCCACCATTGTTGTGCTCCACTGTTAGCCAGGGCTGACTTCCTATTTTATCTTTGCTGGTTCTTAAAAGAGCCACACAGTCCACCATCTTACTACAAACTCTGTTAATTTAATTTACCAGATTAATGCTTCTTTGTCGTGTACCATAAAACAATGAGCAACATTCAAGGACATTATTTGTGCATGGAGTTTGCAGCATTAAACATGTAAAAGTCTAAGATTTTACCTACTGAAGCTGCAGAGGACATCATGCTTCAGAAGAGTTCCTGATCCTGGAAGAGTTGATGGGATGAAAAGATAAAGACGATGGCGCCTGTGTTGAAGGATGAAACTTCATACAGTAATAATCAGAAATACCAACGTCCTCAGCATTCAGTGACAAAAAGGATAAATCGGGTGTGAAAATGAAGTCCAGTGTGTGACCTTGATTATGAATTGGAGACATGTAATACAGCCAATAATGTGATGGGTTGTTACACTATTACTGGCTGGTTATTATGTTACTGGCGTTTTTTTTTTTTGTTTTTTTTTTAATCATTTGGAAAAGAAAAATCTGCAGTCGATAATGCAATGATAAATAAATAGGACTACATTTCTTGGAAATAAATGATTATTTCTAGTTTTTGTGCAGTTTGTTCATAAAAGTAGTGAATGGTATAGTTGTCATATTTATTTATTAGGGATACATAAATGCAGCATCTCTCCCTAAAATTATGATTGTGAGGGCCAATTCCCGAATTATTTGTTGTACAAAATCTTTATGTAGAACTCTTTTTATTTTCTTAGATAAGTTAATTCATGTCAGCGTCTCCATCGGATGTCTGACATTTAACTGAAACTATCTAGACTGGCACTATGATGGGATTTAACTTTTATATAAAACTCGTTGTGGGGACTGTGGGGGGTTTAAGCTTCAAACATCACATCATTTCTTCAGATATTAATAAATTATAACAGCAGGTGTCTTTTAACAAACATTAAAATGATTTAAATAAAACAGATTTCAGAGGACGACAGTATAAACGTGGTGTTTGTATTCACAGGGAAGGCAGAGAGGAGGAGGAGGGATGAAGGCTGCGACTGTCATCTCCTCGCTCTGACCAGCCACCAGCGTCAAGTTGGCCACTTTCAGCTGCTAATTATAGTAATTATGAATCATTACAGGCTGAGATTAATTTAATAAAGAGGAGGCAGAGCAGAGCTCGTTAACCTTCATTAGAATAATTATAGACATAAGAGACACACACGTCTGCTTGGTGTGTGTGTGTTTAGCGGTGTGAGGGAGAGACGTGCTAACTCAGTCTGCTGTGTGAAGCTTGTCATCAGCCGAGCCTTTATGGACCCCCCCCCCCCCCCCCAGCACCTCTGCCGTTCACGTTTACCTTATTCACTGTACATAAAAACACTTTTATGGTGTCTGTGGTTGGTTTGCATCAGACCAGCATCACTCTGGCTCTATGGTTGGACATGGAAGTAACAGAAAATATCAGCACACATTTAGAGTCAACAAGTTAACCAGTTTAATGACTTTTCATTCAGAACAGAGGTACAAAAGAGGTAAAAACATGTAAAATAGCTTAAAACTGCAGCTGACTCGTCCTCATCAGCAGGTAAAAATCTAAGCAGCTGGACCTCATTAAACCTGTATTATTTGTGTTTAATTTATTCTGTGATATATTTGTAATTAGTATTATTATTTTAACTCAAGTTATATTGGCATTTCTAATGCACTTGGGGGGCCCCTGGTGGTGTGGGGGCTCCTAGAGGCCATGTTACTCGCTTCTGCTTTAGGCCAGCTCTGCTTGTCGTCATGCGTCCTTATAATGAAGATAAAGCAATAATAATAATATTTCCGTATTAATCTCCAGTTAAATGGTCACTAAATTCTCCCTGTGAGTGGGAGTGATGGTTTGTTGTGCTGGACTAGTTACCTGTTCAGGTGTACCTACCTCTCTAGTGGCTGCTGGGATAGACTCCAGCTTTCCCACAACCGTGCAATGGAATAAGTGGGATGGAAGGAAGGAAGGAAAGAAGGAAGGAAGGAAGGAAGGAAGGCTTTTGTCTGGGAAAGTAGCCACTGCATTTGACCCATTTCAAGATTCATGGTGGGGCTGCCATGTTTCGATGCCCGGGGAGCAGTTTCGGGGTGAAGGGCCTTCTCAACCTGTCTGTGGACTCAGACCGGTCTGTCTCTCTAACCACTAGACTACTGGTCCATCATCTTCCAAACTCTTTAATAAATTCAGGACTTGTAGGTGAGCAGATTTAGAGGATTCTCACTTTGAGTTAATTGTGTGTGCTCACGCTCACACATCTATTACTGTTGTTATCACTGAACCTGCATCGTGTCATTTCATGTTTTTTCCATCTTTAACCCTCAAACTGAATCAGCCCTGAATTAATGACATAAACAGCTACTGCCTAAAGTTTAGACCTTGATGTTGACCAAACAAGACTAAATGTATATTTTATTTAGCATATTTATTGATTATTTGTTCATTTAGAAATGATTAAGATGCTGAAGGCGTGTTGCCATGGTGTTTTCCTCTGTCGGACAGAGAAAAACACACATTTCTCTGTTTTACTTTCATTTAGTCACATACACACCATTTTTCTGGGGATAGATACGTTTTTATGTTCAAAGATGTCCATGGATGTCTCTGGATGTCCCTAGACACCAAGAACATGAAGATGAATATTGAGGAGACATTATTAATTTACTTTATTTATATTTATAGGACTTTTTTTTCTAAAAATGTGGAGAGGAATTATTTATTTATAACTAAGTAGAATTAATGTTAATCCAATTTTTAAATTCTTTTCATCATTGTCATTGAGAGTTTAACATATTTTTGATGCAGTTTTTATACAGTTTTCCAATAAGTGCGGCTCCACATCTCACTGGATTCATATTGGTGATGTTGGTCCTACACTACCGTTCAAAAGTTTGGGGTCACTTTGCCATGGAATTCAATAGGGAAGGGACCCCAAACTTTTGAACGGTAGTGTATATCTGTTGATACATTAATTTTACGTCATTTTAGCCTCATAATCTGACAGCTGAGGTTGTCCTGGAAACATCGTGTCTGCAGGCTGAACTAAAAGGTCTGAGGTTCTATAGTTTTATATTAAAGAAAAAAGATAGCAAAAAAATGGCTTGGAGTTTTATGGGTTAAATGGTTAAAAAAAACAGGCTGTTATTCCTGTGGTAACGTGTTTAAAGTCCGTTTTCTTCCACTTTAAATGCTAATATTTCCACAGGTGAATGATATTTAATATAGTTAATATACTGAGATTATAAAAAGAAAGCTATAAAGACTGGACTAAAAGCAGGAAGTAGGCTGCGCGATCTCATTGGCTAATCACGTCTCATTGTTTCAGCCATTATTTGGCTCAACTTTTAATTCCTTCCTCCTCAGGATCATTGAGCAAAGCAATTACATGGAGCTGACCTTGTTTATGAAGGCAGGGGAGGAGGACAGGGAAGATGCCCCATCACCTATTTTTTCTTTCTTTTTTTAATGTCTTCCACAACAATATAAAAAGTCAAGCTCAGAGACCCCCCCCCCCCCCTTCGTGGTTGAAATGAGAGCCACCGGAATATTAAGTCTCTAGCATTAGAATAAACACGTCGTGTGTTAAATCAAAATCCAATTCTGTGCTCTATTATTTTCTGGCATAGTAATGACTGCCAGGGATTAGGAATCAATATTTCACTGCAGGGGGGACATTACCGTCTTTATTCAGGCCGTAATTGAGTTTTGAGGAGAGGCCCTGCCCTGGAATCTGCATTAAAGATAAGGCTTCGCGTGCATGTGGATGCGCACGAGAGGCCGGAGAAAGGCGACGCGTCTCGTGTCAGCAACACACAACTTTAACTTCAAACAACATTACAAATCGCGGTGAAGCTAGCCTCTGATTGGTGAGACGCACAAAGAAGATTCCAGGGGATCTAGAACCACATTAGACCAGGTCCTGATTAAAAAAAAAAATGTATAGACTTAGGATGTTCAAATCTGGACTGAAATATTCTGCACAGCAAGTAGATTCATTAAACAGTTTCTGATTTATGGTACTTTTATTCTATTGGGTTTTTTTTAACGCGGAATTTTGTCGTTTTATGGGCTTTTGTTGAAAAAACGTAACTGATTTGAGCCACTCTGCCTTTCCCACTGCTATCACCCAAAAGGAGAAAAATGACCGCCACTTAAAGACCTCTAAACTAATATTAATCAAACTGTTAAAGGATATTAAAAACTGCTAAATGTTATTGTTTGCATTTTTACAAATATAATAAATATTCCACAAATCAGAACTCTGTTTAAATTAATCTACGTGCTGTGTAAAATATTTCAGTCCAGATTAGAAGAGTCTAGTCTTGTAGTTTTTAATCAAGACCTGGTCAAATATGACAGACGTCTGGAAAGAAAAAAAACAGGGAAATCATTCATAAATGGAATCGGAAGCTAACTTCAGCTACATTACCAGCCCGGGCTGTGATTGGCTGAGGATGACCATCCCACGTGCTCACACCTGAATTCTCCGTCTCACCTGGAGCCTGACGCACAAACACGTAAACGTCCAGAAGCTGATTTTACTTCCACATGAGCATATCGGTGTGGAGCGCCTCCCGCTTTCTGTTTGCCTCGCGCTCGGGCCGAGAATTGTCCCGGCCCGCGCGCCCCACGCGCACCAGCGAGATAATAGCCTATTAGTGCAAGTGGGATTAATTTGTTGCCAATTACAAGCGGTTGAGCTGAATAGGGATGCATAAATAAGGAGCACGCGCACAGAGAACTGTGTGTGGGAGAGAGAGAAAGAGAGAGGGGGTCCTCGAGGGACCGGCTAAAAGCCAAAGAAGGCTGAATGAGAGAGAGAGAGCGCGCGAGAGAAAGAGGGGGGCGCCAGCTGGTTTGAACTATTATTAGAGAGACAGATCAGGGTCCGTCCCTCCTTCAGCTCCTGTCAGGCTTCCAGAGCGCGCGTCCCGGTTCCGCCAGGTTAGAGGTTGGGACGCCGAGAGCTGCTCATGTGCGCGTGCCATCCCGGGATAACGACGCGCCGCCAGTCTGAGGAACAGCAGACTTGTGGAGAAGTTGTGTCGCTGCCGCGGAGGATGAAGCCGGGAAGGAAAAGGCCGAGAGAAGTTTAACCTCCGACCGGAACCAGAACCGAGCAGACCGGGTCAATCTGTCCGAGCTCCGCGGCCGCTCATGGAGAACTTTGAGTAACTGAAAACAGCTCAGACCGGATGTTAACGGGACTCATTACCCACATTTAGTCTTTCCAGAATCGGCTTGGTCTCGTTTATTTGGTCTTCTTCCAAATTTTAAGCCGGATTTTTTTTCTTTTTTTTTTTTTTTTTTTTTTTAATGGGAAGGAAGGAGTAAAGTGATGAACCGGGACAGAGCGGTATCAGGGCCCGGATCGGACGGAGTCCAGGCCGTGATAAACCGGGACAGAACCGTAGCGGGGCCCGTGGCGGACGTGATCCAGCCAGTTGTTAGCCGGGACAGAGCACCAAACACCGGGGACGGGGTTCACATTCTGGTGAGTCCCGAAAACGGAGACGTGCTGGAGGGAGGAGCAGGCGAGAAGCGGCTCTTCTCCGGCGGGGTGCCCGGAGGAAGAGACGCTCAGGCCGTGGAGAACCACGCGGACCATCCGCCGACCAACCCGGTGTTAGTCCCACCACAACAGGTACAGGAACCAGAGCGGGATAGACCGGGGATGTGCGGAAAGTGCGCAGCTGTGGCGGGAACATGTGCGGGTCTCAGGTTGTAAACAAATCAGATGCAGAACGGGACCGATAATAAAATAATAATAATAATCTTTACATATAAAACTGGAACATTTCAGGAAAATGATTGAAAGAGAAATTCTGTTGAACGCAGAGGAAGTGTGACCTGGTTTGTTTGGCTTTTAGATGTTTTTATATTTGTCTCGATAGAGCAGGGCCTGTTCTTTCACTCGGTCTTCAGGCCTCAGAAAATTTCTGTAAAAAACCTCAGATAGGAACAGTTTTTATTCTGTCACAGAAAAAAGAAACTTCACATTTTTATGTTCTAAATAATCTTTTTATTTGTTTGTTTATTTATTTATTTATTCTTTTGGCCTGTCATATTCATATCTGAATATTTACCTTCAATTTATTCGATTTAATTTTTATTTTAAAATTGTTGATAAACATATTATATACAGAAGCCCTGTTATTTAGAAAAAAAAATATTATCATTATTTCTATTTATTTAGTCTTATATTTATTCTCAGATTAAACCGGCTCCAAGTCGGTGATTTTAAATGAAGGATTATTAAAGTTTGCGGCATATTATGAATGTTCCTATCACATGTTAATGACCCCTGGTCCATCCCCGCGCGCACTCCATTAGATTATTTAAAGAGAGAATGAAGTAGGATTATTAATGTGGGATTATTCGCGTGGACATCCTCCAGACTGGCCTCATTAATAGATGAATGATCCTGATCAGGAGAAGGTTCACGAGGAGTCTTTCCAGAGTCCACCACACTGAGACCCGGTAGAGTTCCGCATAAATCATCATCATCATCATCACACATTCTCATTTATTTGTCCCTTTAGTTTTTTAATCATAATAACAACACTGTTTCAGTTCCAGTCAGACCCAGACTGGAACCCGGTCCCAGTTCCAGTCAGTCCCATCAACTGGGACGGACCTGTACTGGTTTTTTCTTCTGGTGGTTTAAACACAACCGACAAGAAGTCCTGCTGGTTTCTGTTCTGGAAGTTTGTTTTATAAAAGAAAATAGTTTATTTATGATTATTATTATTATTATTACTATTAGTATTAGTATTATTTTATTATTATTATTATTATTATTATTATTATTATTATTATTATTATTGTTATATTTGCTAACATTTATAAAATAAACAGAAAGAAAAAAAAAAGAAAGGAAGGAAGGAAGGGAAAATAACCTCCGTTATCTTTCTTCAGGGCCCCAACGGCCATCGGACCACCTCCTTCTCCGTCCTGGACATCCTGGATCCGAACAAGTTCACGAGCAGCCGGCGGCACGCGGGCCACCGCGGTGAGCGCGAGCTGAGCGGGTTTGAAGCGGAGAACCGGAGAGGAGGGACGGAGCCCAGTAAAGGCTGCTATGGAGCGGAGGAGTACCAGAACAGTGAGTGAATTCTTCTGCAAGATTTTTATTTTCTTCTTTCTCTTTGTAAGAAATGAGACTGTATAAAAGCTGAACCGAATCTCCGCTGTTTTTACTCTTTTAATGTTTTTATTTTTCCATTTATTTTTAATCTGTCGGTCTCTTGGTGTAATAGTTTTTTCCTTTTGACTTTTCGTTTATTTATATTTTTTAGGATTTATGGAAATATTTCTTCGTCAGACTTGGTCTGAAAGTTTTGTCCCGAACTGTTAGTTTTCATTTTAAAGCCGCTTCAAATGAATGTTTGTAGTTTTCTTTGTTCTGGGAAAATTTTTTTTTTTTTTTTTTTTTTTTTTTTTTTCCTGAGAATTCCCAAACCACGTAGACCCTGTGTGCTGTGTTTACGGTCAGTTACCAGAGCAGGAAATGTAACTATGGTCCGACTTGCTTGTTTTTATTGTTTATTTAAATTGAACTTATTCGTTTAGTTTAGTTAGTTTGATTACATTTAAATAAAATGAAAACTAAGCCAAATAATCAATCGATTTGTTTCGGAAGCAAAAAAAAAAACAAACAAAAAAAAATTATCATGTAAAAGGCTATGGTGTGTGTGTGTGTTTGTGTGTGTGTGTGTGTTTGCTTCATATTTTTCCTTTTCTATTCTCTGCTTTAATTTCTCTCCTCTGATAAAATGTTCAGTTTATAAAAAAGTAGTTTTTTATTTAAAAAATAAAAGCTGTAAAATCCAAAAACTCCTGAATAAATAAATCAGATGAGCTTCAGTCTGTTTGTTTAGAACAAAAATCACTGAATGAATTTGTTTTACAGAAATGTTTAAACACATAATTTAGGTTTTAATTTCGTATTTTCAGAAGGGAAACTGTTGGTTATTTTCCAAAATGAAAACGTGATATTTCTTGTCTAATTTAAATCATCAAAAATGAAGTCAACACTGATTAAAAATCATTTATCTTTTTTTTTACTCAAACATGAAGATGAATATATAATTATTATTATGAGCTGGATTTATGGAGGATATTTTTTTTCAAAGCTACAGTTCTGTGTAAAAAAAGAAAAAGAAATCTCAGCACATTTAAACCAAATTTTATTAGCTGAGAAGTTGAGAAAATGAAAGTGAAGAGGAAAAAAGTTGAACAGAGTTTTTCGAACGCAGCCAAACAGAGAACATGGTTTTCATCAGCAGCTGAAAGAAATGACCCAGAAATAAATTACAGTTCATCTTTTTATTAGAAACTAAACAAATCTCTGATCTTCAGGCTGAAGCGGGAAGATCAGAAAAATGTTTCCTGTCTCTGAGTTTTTCCATCAATCATCCACAGACCAGTTAAATTTCAATAATTATTCTGATTTCTGATCAGTTTCAATCAGACTAAATGAACCTCCCATCACGGTTTTTCTTTTTAATGAGATCTATGAATTTTTATTCGTTTTTATTAAAATTTAATAATTTATATGTTTTTATCTATCTATCTATCTATCTATCTATCTATCTATCTATCTATCTATCTATCTATCTATCTATCTATCTATCTATCTATCTATCTATCTATCTCTACATGGTAGAACACGGGCCCTGGGAGCATGTCTGTATTAGCTGTTATTTAGCTCTTTTTACTAATAATAGAAATAAAAAGAACATTAATAATAATTTCTCTAAAAACTAGAGTTTTCTGTTTGTTTTTCTAACTCTTTATGTGTCTGAAAACAGCAATAAGAAGAAATTAAAATCTCCTCAGTGTGTTTCTCTGTGACGTAAAGCGGAGCTGTTTGAGGGTCCAGGCTGGAACATGAAGCAGTTTCTCAGCTGCAGGACAGCGATGGCTCCCAGACCCGGCAGAACAAATGTCCCTGAGCCTTTAAACCAACTCAGAAACACAGAGTTTTAGGCTCAAAAAGTTACACAGTGCTACCTAAAGTGCAGGCATGTGGAGGACGTGGTCTCTGAGGAGCCTCAGCCGTAAACATGACCCCATTCAGTACAGTGGCCTGGAAGTGCAGTTTCACCACCTCTGTAACTGCTGTAGACTGGATGCAGAACGGAAGAACTCCTGGTGTGCAGAAGAACCTGGTTCTGATCAGACAGCTGCTGTGTGGACGAGAAGCCGCAAGGCGACGTGATCTAACATCTTAGCCATTGTTAGAGACGTCCAGTGTCCAGGACGGCAGACCAGCGAGTTGCTGCTTGTTGGGATCGAACACATCTCATCACATCTCATCTGCTTTAACATCAAGCTCATATATGATTATTGCATTTAATGAAATGTGACCTGTGTCCTGTAAAACCTGGGATGCTGAGTAAAGTCCAGTTCCTGGGACAGCTGGGCCCAAGGATCTAGGTTTGATTCAGACATTAGGGACAGAAAAGTTTCCCACAGAGTCCCTGAATAACATGGTAGCTTTTCATAAATTAACTCAGTGGATTCATGATAAGAAAACTTGATTTTAGCTCAGTGACTCTTATTATTACCGTTAATGAATCAACAGAAGCTGAGAAAATGAAACGTTTACACTGACCGACTCTAAAATTCCTCCTGATATGCTCCTTTCTTTTCTTTGCTCCTGAAGTTCTGACGACCAGCGTTAGCTCTGCTACCTGGAACTAGCTAGGTGGAACTCTTTCAGCAGAGGAACAGCCAATCAGAACAGTAGGAATGGGTTATCAGGCTGGACTTATAGCAGTGATGCTGCAGATAGCGAGCAGGAAAACTCAGCTGATTGTGGGACAGAAAATGAGCACGACAGCCCAGGCATTGTTGGACATAGGGACATGTCCATACGGTCTTCTACGGCCACGTCTGGCTCAGTTTGGGTCAGATCTCTGTTTCTCCACATTCATCATGTGGTTGAACAGAACCTGATGATCTGGATCCATCTATTCTCTTCTATGCTGGCTTTGATCGTTTGATTTTTCATGTTCATTCAGGCTAATGTTTGTCTTCTCTGTGTTCTTCAGAGGACGGGTTTGTCTACAGAGGTCCAGATGAGGATGAGTACCACAGATCTGCCACTCCGGACTCAGATGCCCCAGACGGGCCTTACAGCAGTGAGGAGAGCAGCTCTGCTCTTCCTGCTAACGGGGACAGAGAACTGGGCCAGCACAGCCACTCGGACCCCAGCAGAGACACAAAGAGCCCCAGCGGAGGCCCCCCAGGTCAGATCACCAGCAGCCAGACCAACGGAGGTCAGGGGGCCAAGCCCAAGAGGAAACGCTCAGGCTCAGACTCCAAGTCAGGCAAGCCCCGTAGGGCCCGGACTGCCTTCACCTACGAGCAGCTGGTGGCGCTGGAGAACAAGTTCAAGTCCACGCGTTACCTGTCTGTGTGCGAGCGCCTCAACCTGGCCCTGTCCCTGTCCCTCACTGAGACCCAGGTCAAGATCTGGTTCCAGAACCGCCGGACCAAGTGGAAGAAGCAGAACCCCGGAGCCGACACCTCGGCCCCGACCGGAGCAGGAGGAGCAGGAGGTGCTGGTGGAGCAGGAGCCGGAGGGGGCCTGGGGGGCCTTAGCCCCCTCAGCCCATCGCCGCCGGTCAGCGGGCATCTGGCCATGCACGCCAGCTACACGGGCCACCATCACCCCCCCGCGGGGAGCCTGGTCCAGCTGCCCTTCCTCACGGCCAGCCACGTCCTGTCCCCATTCATGCTGGGGACACAGAGTTACGCTGCTCCTGCCTTCTACAGCACTCACCTGTAGATCCAGGAGGACGTTGAACACTGAGATGGACTGCAGCCTGCAGGCACTCACCTCCTCCTCTTTTTACTCACATCTGAAGGCTTTAATTTCCCAGGATTACGTTGACCCTGAACATGACATGTCGTAGCTCCTGATCCTGAATGCTGTTTTAACCTCACTAATAGATTAATAGTTGATTTTATTTTTCCCTTTTCTTTGTTTTTTAAGGTCTGTACAGATACTGAATGTTTCTTTCTGACCTCAGGAATGGCTTGATCTGTGGTCAGTTCTGTGTAACTCCAGCTGTGGTTGTTTTAATTTCTATTTATTTAATTTCTTAACAGTCTCCATAAACTTTGGATGTACTGATTCCTCAGCACAACATGTCCTTTGATTAAAATAATGAGAATTAAACAAAGAAAAATGAGCCCGTCAACTTCTTTTGGCTCTTGGGATCCTGGTAAAGGGGCGAGGGTTTGATTATCCACTGTGTCAGAAGCAGGGCCTTCAAGTCCTCCCATCAGAGCCACCTAAAAGGTTTCTGAACACACCTGCAAGAAATACAATTTAAAATTTCTGCTAATTTAAAAATTTGGAACAAAGCTGTTTTTGTGGCTCGTCAACCTGTCTGCAACAACCAATCACAGCGAAGCATCCCTCCAGCTGATCCAGCCTGCCATCAATCAAGAGTCCACTCTGGACATCACCAGAAGACGTCAAGCACCATTGTTAAGTTTATTCTTATGATCGAAATAAGACAGCCAGCTTGCTTGTTTAGTCCCTTGGAACGCCGCAATAAAATAAGAACAAAACCAGAAGGAGATTGACAAGAATAACAAGAAATAAATATAAAAGAAAAGGATTATTGTTGACCTCAGACCAGGAGTTCCTCATCGACTAGGATCTAAACTGAGAAGTTAAATGTTTATATACGTTACATAACTAAGCGCATAAATAAAATTGCACTCATGGCAACAAAGGTCCTGTACTCTAAAAACAAGGCTTATTGTTACCTAAGTTAATGTTAGCGGTCCACCAGACAGACATAAAGTTAGTGTCAGTGTTTGTCAGGTAAAACTGTAGTTATGGCTGCAGTGCTGTAAACGCTGAGGAACACGTTACTATTTGTTTGCTTTAATTTTGCAATATTCCGCCATGTTTCATTGACGTCTACCTTAGATTTGACTCAACACCTACAAAAGTTATATCAGACAATGCGTCTTGAGCAGGGGAAATGTGTTCTGACTTTGCTTACACTTTTTACCAAAAAAAGTAAAATGTCTCCCATTGAAATGAACAGGGTTTGAGTAAAAACCCAGCCCAGTTTGGAGCTCCATAACACTGGCATATTTTCACATAGAAACTTCATTCAAAGTTTAAACGGGTAATGAAAGATTAAATTTCTACTGCGGGAAATAACATTTTGTTATCATTTACGGTTTTGACAAAATTGCAGTTTAGGTTTTTATGACAATTTAGAAATCTCTCTTCAAGCCCCCCCACTCTGTTGTGATATCACCCACTTTTAATCAGTTGTGAAAAATTTCTCAAACTTCTCTCAAGCCTACAGTTTCTCCTGTACACACACATATGATATATTAAAATATACGTAATGTTTGAGTTAACCACAGCAAGCAAAACCTTTATTCTGAAATAAGAAGCACCAGAAGAGGACGTGCTTGTGCATGTTGGAGGGCTGGTGTAAGTGTTGGTAGCCCCAAGTCCAGCATTGTCAGGAAGCATGTATTAAAGAACTGGTGACAGTTCCCAACAGCTCGTATGTATGGATTCTTTAAAGAGAACCAGTCATTACATGGGGTCAGAGAATAGTTCAACTACAAACCTCCGACCTAGAAAGAAAAGGAAGAACGAAATTGAGGCTTTTGAAGTCCCAAATCTGCAGATGGACTGGGAGTCACCCAACTTAACAGATGTATGGCGCTGTTTTAAGCAACACATCAACTTCATGCATATGGGCCCACTCAGAGAGGAGAAGACCAGAAATGCAGCTTCCTTCTACTATGGATTGGAGATAAAGGCTGAGACTTTAGCAGAATTTAACAGAAGACAAAGCAGAAGCGCTAAAAACTTACCATGACAGGTTCTCGGCATACCTCACCCTGAAGGCAAACCCCATATTTGCAAGGCAAAATTTCCATGAGAAGATTCAAGCTAGCGGTGAGTCATTTGAGCATTTTGTCACGGAGCTCAAACTGCTTGTCAGAGAGTGCAGCTATGACAATGGCGATGAGATAATTAGGGACCTTATTGTATTTGGCACCAACTCAACAAGAGAAAAATTGCTTAGCCAAGGGCTGGAAGTGACGCTGGAGTTGATATAGCCCGTTCCCATGATATAGCACAAGTCCAGCTAAAGGCTATGACCAAAGACAGTCACAAAATAAATACCATACACAGCAAGAATATCAAACCAGACTTTGTTAAGCATGCTAGCGGACCAAATGAAGTCCACAGAGCAGAGGCGTCGCCTGGCCTGGGCATTCCCGGCTCTAGCCCTGAACATTTCACATCAAGCCCCGAATGTTTTTTCATCCCAGGTACAATATGACAATCACAGAGGAATTTTATGGAAGCGGGGAATCCTCCTTGTTGGCTAACAGCCCAGCGTTTTATCCCTAATCTGAGCTCTAGTGTTATTTCGAGCGTTATTATTAGCGGTCAAAAATGGACATCAGACGGTTTTTTATTTAAAGAGAGAAACATTTCAGTTGGGGTCGCTGCCAATGGGCAGCAAGACTCTGGGCCAACACATGAAACAGGTAAACCACAAATAATTTAAACCCTGTATGTCTTAAAATTAAATGAACATTAGGCAGATCATTCATGACAGTACTTGATACTTCGAAGGTAAAGCTAGCTGTACTAAACCGTTAGCCTTGTCCTTTTCTGTTTTTCACATTTGCATTAAATTCAGTGGTGAAGTCTACCTATTTCGCTGGTTTACCCGCTGATGTGAGTGTGTGTGTGTGTGTTGCTCCAGGACAGGGTTGTTCCAGACTGGGAGGAAAAATCCGAGTATACCACTAGTTTAAACTAGGCTATACTACTGAAAAAGTAGTAATGGTAAAGATGGAAAATAGCAAGTGAAAGAAGGAAAGAAGGAAATGATGGAAGGAAAACGAGTGATGAAGCCTGTAGGGAAAGAAGGAAGAGACAGATGAGATGATAGAGAGGCACAGTAAATACTAAAGCATCATCTTTATTCTGAAAATTGCAAGTGACTGAAAACAGTTCATGTTCATCCTTTTGTTGCAGAAGATGTGCAGTAAAGAGCAGGTTGTGGAGATAAACAGCAGATGTCTGGAAAAGTAAAAGTTTAATACTGATTTTAGAGATCTTGTTTACTTTGTCACGTTTAAGATTGAAAATGAATACATATTGAAGCACACATTACAGTATTTGGCTTTAAACAAGGTGACACAATGCTCAAGAAAGCTTAAATAAAAAGCATTTTTTATTGTGTTGGTTCACTGAGATTTCTTTACGAGGGAGTGGGCTCAGCCCCTAATGTTCCCATGTCCAGGAAACGCCCCTGCCACAGAGCATCCAGTTCAACTTGTAGTGCCTGTGGAAGACAGCACACAGACAGCGGAAACGTTTGAAGTACAGATAATTCAGCCATTTTGATAAAGCATGTAGATCAAAGCCCTGTACTGTACACCAGGGATCACCAACTCCAAACTCTTGAGCCAGTGTCCTGCAGGTTTTCACTGCATCCCTGCTACAACACACCTGGTTCAAATTAAATAGTTCTCCAACAGCTTGTTGTCAAGGTCTGCACCAGCCTCTTAATGACCCATTATTCGAGTCAGGTGTACTGCAGTATGGACATATTGAAAACATGTAGGACACTGGCTCAAGAGGTCCAGATTTGGTGATCCCTGCAGTACACAAACCAGGGCACAAGGAGGTTCACACTGTCGAACAAATTAGCCACTCTGACAGAGCTGGTTGTGAACATTGTCACAGCAGTAGGCCAGGACGAGGAAGACGGTGCATTTGCAGACACAGATTTAGGACCAAGCGGTATAAAGCTGACATTCAAGCTAGATAGCGGAGTGCAAACGAGTGTCATACCTGCAAGAGATTTCAACAAGCTCATGTGTAACAGTACTGCTGAAGGACAAACACAGGCTATATGGCTATGGGGGAACCCACTAAAGTGAAAGGTTACTGCAGCCTGGAAAGTACGTACAGACAGTTCAACGGCAGAGCAGTTCTACGGTCTGGACTGCAATGGCCCACCCATCCTAGGCTACAAAACATCCAAAGCTCTGGTGTATACAGTCACAGCCCCAAACAAAGAGTGTGCCACCCTCCACTGACATATTGAATGAGTACTCAGACGACTTCAAAGGAATTGGTAAATTCCAAGGGGAATGCACCGTCAGGATAGACCCCAATGCAACACCCAGGTGGGTCCTATTTGCACTTAGAGACTGTCTGAAGAAACGGGTAACATGGAAGAAGACAACATAATACAAAAAGTGACTGAGCCCACCCACTGGGTCAATGAATTAATAATGTGGGAAAACCCAAAGTCACACAAGCTTTGCATATGCCTGGACCCACATCCTTTGAACAAAGCAATAAGGAGGCCATACTACCTCCTTCCCCACACTTGATGATGTAAAAAGAAACTGCCAGGAGCTCAGCAAAGATTTGTCACTGCTCACTACATTTAACACCTTTAAAACTGCTCAACAGCAAAGAGAGAAACTACGCCCAAATTGAAAGAGTTGTACACTGATCTGTACGGATGTAAGAGGTTCCACAAATACTTTTACGGGTGACACATAATTATGGAATCAGACCACAAGCCAGAGACTATAATCCTAAAACCCATTGTCCTCTCACTACTACGCCTACAGCGTGTGCTGAATCCCAGTGGCCAACATCTCATCCAGAAAATCCATGGATGACGAGGACAGCTCACTAGCTGAAATTATGGAGAACCAAGTGCACACTGTCATCAGCACAGCGCCAGTGAGCACAGATAGGCTTGATGACATCACAGCTAATGATCAATCAATCAAACTTTATTTATATAGCACTTTTCATGCAGGATTGCAGCACAAAGTGCTTCACATAATAAAAAAAAACAACAGTTTTTGCTCCTCTGGCTGGCCTTGGTTCCCCCGGGGATCCTCCTCTGGTTGGGCTTGGTTTCCCGGGGATCCTCCTCTGGCTGGGCTCGGTTCCCCAGGGATACTCCTCTGGCTGGGCTCGGTTCCCCGGGGATCCTCCTCTGGCTGGGCTCAGTTCCCCTGGGGATACTCCTCTGGTTGGGCTCGGTTTCCCGGGCATCCTCTGGTTGGGCTCGGTTTCCCGGGGATCCTCCTCTGGTTGGGCTCAGTTCCCCGGGCATCCTCTGGTTGGACTCGGTTTCCCGGGGATCCTCCTCTGGTTGAGCTCGGTTCCCCGGGGATCCCCCTCTGGTTGGGCTCGGTTACCTGGGCATCCTCCTCTGGCTGCACCAGGGCATCAGAAGGCTCAATTAGCCAGAGCATGGTGTGCAGGGCTGCACAGGACAGAATAATGTCGCACACTTTCTCTGGAGAGTACAACAGTGTCCCCCGCTGGTCCAAGACACATCCACTTGCCCTTCAGCAAACCAAAGCCGTGTGCCTGTGTGTGCACTGTTGAACTTGCTCCTGCTCTGTGGCGGGGTTTTCCAGTGGGGCGATGAGATGCTCCCAGAGGGAATATAGGTATGAGTTTGTTAGCAAACAGAGATCTCTCTTTGCATTTATCATTATTTCAGATTGTTGTGTTTAATGATTTATGGGCCTGTTCATTAAATTTGAGCTATTCTAATTGTCATAGGCTTAGGCTGTTTATCAAATTTGTTATTTTCCCAAATCATTTAAGTATATATGCCCTCCAAGTATATCAGTAAGCTATTTTATTTGTTTTGGGATTCCATTTAAATATTCTTTTTTTTTCTAAATGGGTTAATTCTGAGCACAGAATATGTAGCTGCTTATGCTGAGATGACGGTTTAAAGTTCGTTTAATAATTATTTACGGATCTGCTGTGCTGCAACGCTGATCCACACTGACTCAAACTTGTGTACATGATCTCAGACCTGTTGTGAGATTTGATCGTATCCTATGCTCACATCCAAATTCATAAATGCTAAACCTAGCATGGAAATGGTCGTGTGCACAGATTTCTGTTGTACAAATGAGGGCCAGTATCTCCAGCAGAGACAACAATACAACAAAACTGCCAGGCCTCTGCCACTGCTGCACTCTGAAGCATCGGTTCGGTTTCAGCAGGAAAATAGACACTGGCAGTCAGCTACAATCACCCACCCTGCAGAAACTCCACACAGCTACCACATCAAGACCAGCAACCAACCTTGAGGAGCAACCAACCACACCTCCTGTAGACAAGTCACCCACACCCACCTCACAACAACCTGAGTCCAGCTGCAATGTTCCAACTCCTGGAGAGTCAGAGGCACAGCAACCCCATCAGGTTCCAGCATGTAGACAAACATCTTGAGCCACCTCCATATGGCTAAAGTTAGAATAATGAAGTTAATATAATATCTGTGAGGGGTTTTAAATGCATGATGACATTCTATTCTGTATTTCACATTTAGGTCACCACATCAGACTTTCTTTTCCTTTTAGTCAAGGGAGATGTAATGTTTGAGTTAACTGCACAAAGCAGAACCTTTATTCTGAAATGTGAAGCACCAGAGGAGGAAGTACTTGTGTAAATTGAAAAGCTGACTCAAGTGTTGGTAGCTTGAAGCAGCATAATCGGGAAGCTTGTAATAAAGAACTGGCAAATGGCGACAGTTCCAACAGCTTGTGTGTACGGATTCTTTACAGAGAGCCAACAACATAGGCTCTGTCATCATAGCAACAGCAACAAGCAGGCTCTGTTGCGTAAGACTGGAATCACATTATGAGCTGTGTCCCAGTTCATGGTCTAGTGCAGGTTCATTGGCTACATATGTCATAGTGGTGCCAAGCATTGTCCCATTTGGAAGGAGCCTCCAAATCCACCCTTAAAACCCGCACTTGGTAATGCTGGTAATGCAGCTTTCGCTGCCTCTCCCAGAATTCATTGTGCACAAGTCTGTGGTGAAGAAGCAGCAGAGTGCAGATTTTAAGGGGTTAATGAGGTGTCTACCAGCTAGAAAACAACAAATAACTCTGAGGTAAATTTAAAAATGGTAATGAAATATATGGCATATGCGGTCAAACAAGACTGAAATGAGAAGGTGTGTCCCAATTCAGGGTCTGCACACTTCAAAGTGCAGATTCGTCAGCTACATATGTCATCGAGGTGCGCCAAGCACTGTCCCATTTCACAGAATTTGAAAGACCCTCCAAATCCACGCAACAAATCCGCACTTCGTTTGGCCTCAAGCAAAGGCTGCACAAAATGGTGGCAAATGACCAACAGAGCTCAGAAGAGTACGTTTTAGGTTTCAAAAAAGTTTTGTTAAAAAAAGAGTATGTTTTTTTTAACCACACTTTAGTAAAAACATTAGAAAATCAAGTACATAAAAACATTTTTGTTAAATTGTGACATTAAATTCTGTAATATTTGATATTTGTAGACTTTTAAGGGGTTAATGAAGTGTGTACCGGCTGGAAAACAACAGAGCTTCACACCGTGTTTTTTTTTTTTTTTTTTTCTTACTGTCGGTGTTTGTTACCGTTTGGTGTTAACGTTCACTGATGTGTCCTATGATATGCAAACAGTAATTTCAGAGGTTAAAGTGATCCAATGTCCTATGTCGTTGTGGGAAATTCTTGTTGGCTAGGTATTTTACAAACGTTAAGATTTTAAAAGACTCAAGATTCAAAGTGTTTGTCGTTTGCTCATCAAACCAGGTCCCCTCCTCTGATCTCTCTAAAGGTGGAAAGCCCAGCTCCGAACGCGATACAATATCAGAACCATTCAGTGTTTGCTGAGCTGAAAATCCAAACGTTCACCTCCAGTTGTACCAAGATTCACTTTGTTAAAGCTCACATTCATCTTCAGTTAAACAGCTTCATCAGTTTATCTTGTCTGCATCCATCTGACACTAACTTCACAACATAAGAGAAGAAATACACATTTACAGTTTCTTTCTGGTGTAAATCCTTTTAATTTGCTCAGAATTTCAATCCCGACAAAAGAGTAAAAATTGAAAAACAAACAGGATGACACAAAGGAAACATGTATTATAAATAGTATTATAAATATTAATATTCTGTCAGTAAAGTCAGCAGAAAAATGTCCTCTGTTTGGTCTGCGGAGGAAGAATAGATTCATCCAGATGTTGTTCTGGTCAACATCATTTCAGCCTAATAAGCAGACCTCATAGGTCCGCCTTGAAAATCCCATTCAGCTCAGAAAACACCAGCTTCACTTTTCAGCTGCAGGCGTCAGAAACCTGGCTGCTGGCTCTCAGGACGACTCTTTTAAAGCTGCTAACTCTGCTAACTGAGCTAAATCAGAGGTCAGAGAATCAGACCAGAACTGTCCCTTTGCTCCAGTTGGAGGCGTGATGGCGGCTGGCTGCAGTCAGTTCAGTGCGTAGTTGAACTGGTTGGAGAACTTGTCGTGTTTTCTCTTGTCGGCTTTATTCAGCACGTGAGCCACCCTGCGCATGGCGCTCCTGGAGGGAAGGCGAAGAAGGAGTTAGGACATACATGAACTTCAATGGACATTTATTAAACTCCAGCTACAGAAATCAGCGGTACGAACTTGTTGAAGACTTTTTTCTGCAGCCTGCAGCGGGCCGTGTTGCTGCTCTGCTTCAGATCACTCAGGTTAGGGTATTTCTTCTTCTTCCCTTTGCGTTTTTTACCAACCCGATCAGAACCCAGGTCCTCTCCGGTCGCTGCTTCGATGTCTCGCATCAGCTCTGCATCTCGCCAGTCTGCAGTGGAAAGAGAACTTCCTGTTTATGGGACTCAGTTTTGTTCATTGTTAACATAAAAACATGAAAAATAAAAATGTTAAACTTCACCGGTTCAGAACTGAGCTTCAAACAGCCTTTAACCCAAAAAACACTGCAAACAAGTTTTTGATCATTTTGTGTTTTTAATATAAACCAGTCTGTAGCAGCTGGAGCTTTTAATCCCAGTATAAACCAGTCTGTGACAGCTGGAGCTTTTAATCCCAGTATAAACCAGTCTGTAGCAGCTGAAGCTTTTAATCCCAGTATAAACCAGTCTGTGACAGCTGGAGCTTTTAATCCCAGTATAAACCAGTCTGTAGCAGCTGGAGCTTTTAATCCCAGTATAAACCAGTCTGTGACAGCTGGAGCTTTTAATCCCAGTATAAACCAGTCTGTAGCACCAGAAGCTTTTAATCCCAGTTTAAACCAGTCTGTGACAGCTGGAGCTTTTAATCCCAGTATAAACCAGTCTGTAGCAGCTGGAGCTTTTAATCCCAGTATAAACCAGTCTGTGACAGCTGGAGCTTTTAATCCCAGTATAAACCAGTCTGTAGCAGCTGGAGCTTTTAATCCCAGTATAAACCAGTCTGTGGCACCTGGAGCTTTTAATCCCAGTATAAACCAGTCTGTGACAGCTGGAGCTTTTAATCCCAGTATAAACCAGTCTGTAGCAGCTGAAGCTTTTAATCCCAGTATAAACCAGTCTGTAGCAGCTGAAGCTTTTAGCCACATTATAAACCAGTCTGTAGCAGCTGGAGCTTTTAATCCCAGTATAAACCAGTCTGTAGCAGCTGGAGCTTTTAATCCCAGTATAAACCAGTCTGTAGCAGCTGGAGCTTTTAATCCCAGTATAAACCAGTCTGTAGCAGCTGGAGCTTTTAATCCCAGTATAAATCAGTCTGTAGCAGCTGAAGCTTTTAATCCCAGTATAAACCAGTCTGTAGCAGCTGAAGCTTTTAATCCCAGTATAAACCAGTCTGTAGCAGCTGGAGCTTTTAATCCCTGTATAAACCAGTCTGTAGCAGCTGGAGCTTTTAATCCCAGTATAAACCAGTCTGTAGCAGCTGGAGCTTTTAATCCCAGTATAAACCAGTCTGTAGCACCTGGAGCTTTTAATCCCAGTATAAACCAGTCTGTAGCACCTGGAGCTTTTAATCCCAGTATAAACCAGTCTGTAGCAGCTGAAGCTTTTAATCACATTATAAACCAGTCTGTAGTAGCTGGAGCTTTTAATCCCAGTATAAACCAGTCTGTAATACCAGAAGCTTTTAATCCCAGTATAAACCAGTCTGTAGCAGCTGGAGCTTTTAATCCCAGTATAAACCAGTCTGTGGCAGCTGGAGCTTTTAATCCCAGTATAAACCAGTCTGTGGCAGCTGGAGCTTTTAATCCCAGTATAAACCAGTCTGTAGCAGCTGAAGCTTTTAATCCCAGTATAAACCAGTCTGTAGCAGCTGAAGCTTTTAATCCCAGTATAAACCAGTCTGTAGCAGCTGAAGCTTTTAACCACATTATAAACCAGTCTGTAGCAGCTGGAGCTTTTAATCCCAGTATAAACCAGTCTGTAGCAGCTGAAGCTTTTAATCCCAGTATAAACCAGTCTGTAGCAGCTGGAGCTTTTAATCCCAGTATAAACCAGTCTGTAGCAGCTGAAGCTTTTAATCCCAGTATAAACCAGTCTGTAGCAGCTGGAGCTTTTAATCCCAGTATAAACCAGTCTGTAGCAGCTGAAGCTTTTAATCCCAGTATAAACCAGTCTGTAGCAGCTGGAGCTTTTAATCCCTGTATAAACCAGTCTGTAGCAGCTGGAGCTTTTAATCCCAGTATAAACCAGTCTGTAGCAGCTGGAGCTTTTAATCCCAGTATAAACCAGTCTGTAGCACCTGGAGCTTTTAATCCCAGTATAAACCAGTTTGTAGCAGCTGAAGCTTTTAATCACATTATAAACCAGTCTGTAGTAGCTGGAGCTTTTAATCCCAGTATAAACCAGTCTGTAACACCAGAAGCTTTTAATCCCAGTATAAACCAGTCTGTAGCAGCTGGAGCTTTTAATCCCAGTATAAACCAGTCTGTGGCAGCTGGAGCTTTTAATCCCAGTATAAACCAGTCTGTGGCAGCTGGAGCTTTTAATCCCAGTATAAACCAGTCTGTAGCAGCTGGAGCTTTTAATCCCAGTATAAACCAGTCTGTAGCAGCTGAAGCTTTTAATCCCAGTATAAACCAGTCTGTAGCAGCTGAAGCTTTTAATCCCAGTATAAACCAGTCTGTAGCAGCTGGAGCTTTTAATCCCAGTATAAACCAGTCTGTAGCAGCTGGAGCTTTTAATCCCAGTATAAACCAGTCTGTAGCACCTGGAGCTTTTAATCCCAGTATAAACCAGTTTGTAGCAGCTGAAGCTTTTAATCACATTATAAACCAGTCTGTAGTAGCTGGAGCTTTTAATCCCAGTATAAACCAGTCTGTAACACCAGAAGCTTTTAATCCCAGTATAAACCAGTCTGTAGCAGCTGGAGCTTTTAATCCCAGTATAAACCAGTCTGTGGCAGCTGGAGCTTTTAATCCCAGTATAAACCAGTCTGTGGCAGCTGGAGCTTTTAATCCCAGTATAAACCAGTCTGTAGCAGCTGGAGCTTTTAATCCAAGTATAAACCAGTCTGTAGCAGCTGAAGCTTTTAATCCCAGTATAAACCAGTCTGTAGCAGCTGAAGCTTTTAACCACATTATAAACCAGTCTGTAGCAGCTGGAGCTTTTAATCCCAGTATAAACCAGTCTGTAGCAGCTAAAGCTTTTAATCCCAGTATAAACCAGTCTGTAGCAGCTGGAGCTTTTAATCCCAGTATAAACCAGTCTGTAGCAGCTGAAGCTTTTAATCCCAGTATAAACCAGTCTGTAGCAGCTGGAGCTTTTAATCCCAGTATAAACCAGTCTGTAGCAGCTGAAGCTTTTAATCCCAGTATAAACCAGTCTGTAGCAGCTGGAGCTTTTAATCCCTGTATAAACCAGTCTGTAGCAGCTGGAGCTTTTAATCCCAGTATAAACCAGTCTGTAGCAGCTGGAGCTTTTAATCCCAGTATAAACCAGTCTGTAGCACCTGGAGCTTTTAATCCCAGTATAAACCAGTTTGTAGCAGCTGAAGCTTTTAATCCCAGTATAAACCAGTCTGTAACACCAGAAGCTTTTAATCCCAGTATAAACCAGTCTGTAGCAGCTGGAGCTTTTAATCCCAGTATAAACCAGTCTGTGGCAGCTGGAGCTTTTAATCCCAGTATAAACCAGTCTGTGGCAGCTGGAGCTTTTAATCCCAGTATAAACCAGTCTGTAGCAGCTGGAGCTTTTAATCCCAGTATAAACCAGTCTGTAGCAGCTGAAGCTTTTAATCCCAGTATAAACCAGTCTGTAGCAGCTGAAGCTTTTAATCCCAGTATAAACCAGTCTGTAGCAGCTGGAGCTTTTAATCCCTGTATAAAACAGTCTGTAGCAGCTGGAGCTTTTAATCCCAGTATAAACCAGTCTGTAGCAGCTGGAGCTTTTAATCCCAGTATAAACCAGTCTGTAGCACCTGGAGCTTTTAATCCCAGTATAAACCAGTTTGTAGCAGCTGAAGCTTTTAATCACATTATAAACCAGTCTGTAGTAGCTGGAGCTTTTAATCCCAGTATAAACCAGTCTGTAACACCAGAAGCTTTTAATCCCAGTATAAACCAGTCTGTAGCAGCTGGAGCTTTTAATCCCAGTATAAACCAGTCTGTGGCAGCTGGAGCTTTTAATCCCAGTATAAACCAGTCTGTGGCAGCTGGAGCTTTTAATCCCAGTATAAACCAGTCTGTAGCAGCTGGAGCTTTTAATCCCAGTATAAACCAGTCTGTAGCAGCTGAAGCTTTTAATCCCAGTATAAACCAGTCTGTAGCAGCTGAAGCTTTTAATCCCAGTATAAACCAGTCTGTAGCAGCTGAAGCTTTTAATCCCAGTATAAACCAGTCTGTAGCAGCTGAAGCTTTTAATCCCAGTATAAACCAGTCTGTAGCAGCTGGAGCTTTTAATCCCAGTATAAACCAGTCTGTAGCAGCTGGAGCTTTTAATCCCAGTATAAACCAGTCTGTAGCAGCTGAAGCTTTTAATCACATTATAAACCAGTCTGTAGCAGCTGAAGCTTTTAATCCCAGTATAAACCAGTCTGTAGCAGCTGAAGCTTTTAATCCCAGTATAAACCAGTCTGTAGCAGCTGAAGCTTTTAATCCCAGTATAAACCAGTCTGTAGCAGCTGAAGCTTTTAATCACAGTATAAACCAGTTTGTAGCAGCTGAAGCTTTTAATCCCAGTATAAACCAGTCTGTAGCAGCTGAAGCTTTTAATCCCAGTATAAACCAGTCTGTAGCAGCTGAAGCTTTTAATCCCAGTATAAACCAGTCTGTAGCAGCTGAAGCTTTTAATCACAGTATAAACCAGTTTGTAGCAGCTGAAGCTTTTAATCCCAGTATAAACCAGTCTGTAGCAGCTGTCAGATCATGAGGCTAAAATGATGTAAAATGAATGTATGAATAGATATAGCAGCATAAAGGTCGACCAGAAGAAGAAAGCAGAATTTATTACTAACAGAACTTTGTAGAAATAACACAGATCAACAGTGACCAAACCTTTTCTCATCTCATCGTTCTCTCAAGTCTTGGCTTCCAGGGAAAAATATTGTTATTGAAACAAACACACAACAGAAACTATTTCCATGTTTCCACTTTTTCCTCATTTCCAGTTATTCCTGCTACTATTTACCTGCTATCCTCACTAAACCAACTCCAGCTCAGCTGCTTTGTGGCGCCACCGTGCATCAGAAACGTCTTCTTGGCTTTATTCCAGCCATAGAGGAGCATTATTTTTCTTCTTTTCACACACACATAGAACTTTCTGCTCACTGGTTGATCTTTGGCTGCTCCTGATTGGACGTTACCGTCAATCTAAGCTCTCTGATTGGTGGAAAGTCTGACAGGAAGTGGCTTCATCATCATGTCCAGGTCTAAATAGAGGTCTCTTAGCAACATAGTAGTGGTAGTTTGTTTTTATGATGAAATGTAATAAATAATGCTGTTATCATGGATCATTGTGGATTTACCAGATAGAGTCTCTGAATAAAACTATATTTAGTGGCTGGATTGTAAACCTCCTGGACGGGATAGAAATGCCTGGAAAACGTCCGTAGATCACCTAAAGGGTAGCTATCCATCACATCTACCCACAAAGCTACACACTACCGCTCCTGGTGATGGAAGAGAGAGACCTTGGGGGGATCAGCTGGAGGTTTAAGGGTTAATAACTCTAAACAGCTCCAGAAATTCTCAACAGCAACAAATATGACAGAAAAAAGACTTCAACAACCGTTTTCCATGTCCATACAGCTCTACATGTTGCGAACATGTCGGCAGAGTGAGCTGGCTGAGAAGATGTGGAAGGGGTTAAATAAATAAATTCTCTCCATCTGTCGCCATCACACACTGAAAACTGAAGAAAAAGACATTTGAGAAGCATAATGAAGTAATAAGAGCCGATAACGTAAATGAGTTCAGTTTCACAGAGCACGGATTGTACGCAGTGTGTCCTGCCAGCTAGTGTGGATCCAGTTCTGGTGTTAATGGGAGTGTAATGTCATAATATGGCAGATAACATAAAAAGCGTCGGAGTAATAACGATGTCAACAAAGAGAAACCTCCTGGTGATGATGGACTGAGGAGGACTTAGAGATAAACCTGCAGTAATTACACTATGATGGTGACGGGATTGAAGTCAGGCTCTCTGCTCTGTCAAAACACTGACCCCAGCTCAGAGAGAGCGCTTATTCATCTGACCCTGGATCTGCCTGCAGAGCAGTAGGAACTGGAAGGCAGCTGCTGTATTTAGACTCATTACTGCGAAAAGAGGAGCAGCTGCATTTACATTCCCTGTGTCGGTGTTTTTCTAGACTGTGTGGATGTCGGGAGTCTGGGATGGACAGAAACAGCACCACGAGGAAGAAGAGAGGACGGTCTGCAGCAGGGCTCTCATCTCTGTCAACACCTTTTAGTCCGTCCAGTTGGGTGTGTGAGTGTGTGAGGGGCCAGGGGCCACACACTCATCCTCTCAGCAATCTGGGGTCTTTGGTTGGTTCATCTCTCAGCTGCGCTCCACTAAGCTCAGAGTCCACACCGTGGAGCATCAATTCCTCCCCATCACTCAGTCAGCTGCACACACTCATGTCACCGCTGCTGGGTGTGTGTGGAGGTTTAATGCTGGTTACAAACAGAAAAACACAACCAGAAACCTTCCTAACCATCCTGCTGTCGTTCCAGTCCTTCACTTATCAACCATCAGCAGCAACTGCCCTAAAATTTATCATGCACAAAAATACCTTTTATCACATGTGGAGGAGAGTTAAATCCTTCATGTTCCTGAATATTCCTCAGTCATTAGTCAGTCATTTACACCATCATTGACCATATATGGTAACAACACACCTGTTTATAAATCACCTGGAAACTGATGTGCTTCCTTGGACTGATGGAGATGAAACGAAGGAATTTTTGCAGTTTGAAACCAACATCTCTGTTTTTTTCACTCATTCGTGTTCAGTTCATATTTATCCAAAAGATAGATTTAAAGCACAGAGCAGGAGATGAAAAGAGTTCAACTAAAACCTGCAGAGAGAAAATGTGGGGATGGGGTTGAGGAGAGATCTCTGTCAGAAATAAATAAAAAAAATAAAAATTGTTGAGCAAGTTAGTAAATTCCAAACTTTTAATGGAAATGTTCTAATGCACTTAATTCGCATAAATCTCAACGTAAGAACGGTTGATAAACGAAGATCTCTAAACCAGCAGCCTCCAGCCTGCAGGTTAAACCCATGTCGGGGGTATAAATGAAAACTTCCTGTCTAGTCTTCAGGTGAACAATGAATGAAATCATTCCAAAAAGAGGGGATGTAGAGGAGGATGCCCACGACCAAAGAGGATGTGGACGACGCTGAGCTCTGAGAACATCCAGCGAGGAACTGATTCAGACTGACGATCAAAGCTCGGCTGGCTAGGAATCCAAAAAATGTCTCACTTTCCTTTCGTTTGGTACCAAAGCACCCGGACAACACCGCGTAGTTACAACTGCTCACTAGGGGGCGACATTCACTGACTAAAGAGAAAGAAGAAGAACATCCTCATTGATTTGCCAGGACAAAACGGTTAGTAAATAATGGTCCAACAATAAATTTCTGCAGTCTGGTTTCTGGTTTTGTTTGGTGTTCAAACCAGATCCAGTTTGAGCAGCAGGACAGGCAGCCAGACATCCTCCATGTTGATCTACTTGAGGCTCAGTTTGCTTTCCCACTGGAAGAAAACTTAACCAGGAGATGCCCGGTCTTTAAGAGGACCAGAGTTCACATCTATGAAACCTTGGATGCTAAGAACCAACAGATCTCAGCACATCTCAGCTACAGAATAACAGCCTGCAGAATCTGCTTGATCTGAACACCAACAAGCATCCAGGGCTTCCCAGAAGATGCAAAACCTACAGCCATCGTAAAAGAGAAGAAGAAATTAGACGTAGCTGAGAGTTCCTTAGCTCTGCTACAGGAGGAATCCACCCAAGTCCAGACAAGGCTGACTCAAGCTGGAGTTCAGCTTCATGACCCACAAAGAGACGCTGAGGAGAAAACTGCTCTCATAACGGAGATAGAGAAGCTCAGAGAGCAGATGAGACGCCATAAATCTGCAGCTGTTCTGTATGCAGAGATACAGAACAGGACCAGCAACATGCAGACGTCTCCGGTAGAGTCCGCCACCTGGAAGCAGCTCTCAGACCTGAGAAAACCAGGACAGCCAGAGCTGAGGCCTGCTTGGCCCAGGACAGAGTCCAGGAGGTCTTTAAAGACCAGCAACACCGCTGGAAGCAGGAGGAATCTGGTCTCCCCGCTGAGCATCCATCATGGAAACAGCTGTGATAGAGAAACGAGGACATCTGGAGAACCAGAGGCAGAAGTGGGAAAAGAAGAAGTCCTCTCTTCTGGAAACAATCTCCACTGACAGAAACGCTGGCAGAGGAAGAAGCAGAAGAACGTTTTAAAGCCGGATGGACAGAATAAGCAATCTGGAGAAGTTTATTCAACAAAAACCAAAACAGACCCCTTCAAGAGAGAAACCATTTAAATCGCTTAAAGATCTGAAAAGACTCCACATGAGAACTCAAAGTGTGACGGTTTCTCACTGAAACCCTCATCCTCCTCATCTGTACCCTTCATCTTTCCCCTGACCCCCCTCCTTTCATCCCACTCAGTTGGTTAAAATATGTTTCATGGACATCTAAATGGACCAAGGATGTCCATCTGAATACATGGAAAACTAAATCTACATTACTGTCTCAATATTATATTAATAAGTTACTCATTTATGTATAAAATCTTTCCTAAACTCGTCACTTCACCATATTTGACAATAACTACACTCTCAGAAAACGAAGTACCTAAATGCATCTTTAGGGGTATAAGGGATAGTTACTAGGGTGATACCCTCAAAGGTGCTGCTGTTGTACCCCCCGCAGTAAAGTTTCTACTTTCTTCTTTTTCCAAACCTTTATTTAACCAGGCAAAAGTCACACAGAGATTTGCAGGTGAGCTCTGGCCAAGAAAAGCAACTACTTACAGCTAGATGAAACATACATGACAAATAAAAACACAAGATGTGTCATACAATACAGAAAAGTTAGTTTTAGATAAACAGATGTTTACAGATGTAAACAAAAACGGGAGTTCTTCAAGTACAAAACAAAATATGTTGCCAGAAAAGAAGCAAAATTATTAAAAGTACTAAAAATCAATTAGACTCAATTACTTCAGAGAATAAATGTGATGTTTAAAGAGAATGCTACTGAACAGGAAAAAATAGAAATAAAACAACTAGACGAGGTGTACTTAAACCTGGCTGAAGGGGCCTTTATAAGGTCTAGGGCCAAGTGGATGGAGAGAAGAACTCCGGGTATTTCTTTGCTCTAGAGAAGAGAAACGGTCAAAGAAAAGCCCTGACTCCTAATATAAATGGCACTGAATCCAATAACCCTGTCTTAATCTCAAATATGTTAGACTTTTATAATGACTTGTAAAAAAAATTAAAAATTCTACTTAAACTATCAATGATTCTTACAGAGAAATTTGTGATGCAAAAATAACAACCGAAGAAAAAAGCCCTCCACTCTGACAAAAGGGAAATCTCCCGGTATTGATGGGCTTTCAGTAGAATTCTATATTCACTTTTGGGACTTTACTCCGGGCCCTCTGTTCCATATGTACAATGACATGACTACTACCATGAAGCAACGAATTATTACACTTATCCCAAAATCAGGCAAAGATACACAATATACTGACAACTGGCGTCCAGTCTCATTATTAACAACTGACTATAAAATATTAGTTTTAGTTTATGCAAACTAAAAACTGGCTTTAGTGAAATCATTCAGAAACACAAACACAATGTAAGGCTGGTGATGGATTTACTGGACTATTCTGATGCAGTGCAGTTAAAGGCTCTTGTCCTCTTTTTAGACTTCTACAAGGCCTTTGATATAATAAATAATAATAATAAATATATTATTATATAAATATATTATAATAATAAAGGCCTCTGATTCCAGTAATTCGCCTCAGAAATGACGTTCAGCTGTGTGTGTTTCCCGATGGACATGAAGTTCTTGGTACCAGGAACCTCCTCCAGCTGCTCTTTTGAGCAGACGTTGTTATTAAAGCAGATGTTTGTCTGATTTACAGCTGGTTGATGCGACAGTTTCTAACGTGCACGCTCTGTCTGCTGCTGGTGGGAGTGTAGCTCACCTGTGTGCACGCGGCAGGTAGAGACATGACGTGACGTAATTACATGTCAACATGAGAAAAGATGAAAAAAGACCAGGCTGTTTAAAAAGGAAAAGGGAACGTTAGATAACTGCTGCTGTGATCTGGTGCAGAACAGAAAAACCTAACAATTAAGATAATATCTGAATATAAAATAATTTAATGAAAAACATAAGATATTATATTTTATTAAATAGTTTTTTATAACTTTTTTTAATTATAGAACTAAACTTGATCTTCTAGAACTAGATTCTTCTGGTTCAGAATAAAAAGAGATCTCTATTGTGTATCGGGATAAGGCCATATCGCCCAGCCCTACCGTGTAGTGTTTTTACCTTCCTGCAGGTAGACGTCAGTGGATACCTGCAACCTTCAGGTTAATAAAACAAACAGAAGAGTATCTAAAAGGTCGGCTGTAAAATGTTGATTTTTTTCCCCGTTTTGTAATCAGACTGTTAATTTCTGTTTACTGTCAGAAACATGCCAGAGTGCTGGGACTTAACGTTTGTCATCAGCTAATTCATATTTATAAACCGGTTAATTGGTGAAACACTGGCTGATATAAGTTGGAGCCAGACTGGCTGCAGAGCTGCTGCGTGTCGGAGTAGGTAGAGGATCTGAAGCCAATGGTCCATAAACACTGTCAGGCCTCTGTCCTCCTACTGGGAGATTGATTTGTGTGTGTGTTTGTGTGAGATTGACTCATGGATCAATAGTGTAGTTGGTAACAAAAGATGCTATTTCACAAGTCACTGGGCTGCACTCCACACACCCACACCCACAAAGAGGTGGTGGTTAACAAGCCGCTGCAGGCAGCCGGTGGACATCCTGCAGATTGGTGACCCTCTCTGCTGAAAACACAACAACAACAAACACTGATAAAGCTGCGAACACACAGCTGAGCTGCTCGGTCATTTTCCTCCCACACGGTGTGATGTCGCAGCGGTGTGTGGACGGCACGCCGAGAAATGTTTCTGTTTGGTGGCCGAGAGGAAAAAAACTCATCAACCCTCATCTGTTCAGGCTCGTCCCAGCAACAAAAAGCTTCACTACGGGGCTTCCCAGAAACATTAGCAGGAATTATTACCTGGAATTTATTCACCAGGGTGAAGGAATTCCTGCTAATCTGCACGGTTTGCATTTCCACCGCAAACTTCTGGAAATTCATCCTCATTCTCCTTGTTGGGACGTATTTGGGACTAAATCGGCCATAACCAAAAATAATTAAACTAGACGATTACATGAATAACTAAATATGTGTTTTTCATGTTTCATTCATTTATCCATCTGTTTATCAATTTTTTTATTATTTCTATGTTAATTTATTATTTACTTTTACTCATTTCCACTTTTTATTGTACAGATTTATTTTTCAACTCTTTCACACTTTTCCTCAACTTTTTTTCCTCGCAAGTGTAAAACATATTATTATCCATCCATTTTCTTTACCGCTAACCAGCAATGTCCACCGGGTCCGTGTTCTGGTTTTGTTCTGACCTCCGTGCCGTGTCAATCCACACCAGAGTGTGTCAGACGCGGAGCGCCTGCAGTCCGCCAAGCTGGATCCAGGAGATCCCGAAGCCACAGAAGAATCTTGTGTTTCTCGTTGTCCATGATGGAAAAAAAAAACAAAACTCTGAGACACCCTGACCAGTTAATGATGTAATGTTTACATCAGGGGTGCCCAAGTTCGGTCCTCAAGATCAGCTTTTAGATGTAACCCTTCACTTGAATCAGATGTCGTTCAGCTCTGCAGACGTCTGGTAACGAGTCATTTGATTCGGGCTGAGTACAGTACTGACGTTCTCTGTGTAAATAACAGTTAACGCTGGAAATAATAATAATAATGTTGTTTCTGAGAGTTAAGTGTTTTTTTGGGGGGTTAATTTTTGCCATATTTATATAATAATGACAAATACATGCCAGATTCTGAAAGTTATATTTGCCCTGATAAATGGCTAAATTACTTACCCACGGTGCATTTTCTGACACATTCACTGACCTGTTATAATTACAATAGTTAAAAGGATTATTGATCAGTAGTTTGTAAATTGAAGGCAGGTGTAGGAACAAACAGCCGGTAAACACTGACGTCTGAGACTGAAACAGGTGGAAAACTCTAAACCGGAACTTCCTTCATTCTTCTGCAGCTTGTAGCTAACTCATTAATAATGAGTGTTTCTGCATCGTAACGACTCAGCTGAGCGGGCTGAGGACGTTTCTCTCTTGCGTGTTTTAGACGTGTTTTTAACGTTTATCAGTGAGAAATGTGAAAGTGCAGATAGAAGCAGTCGGGTTCCTCCCACACGGCGGACATCAGACATACTTTCTCTAGAAAACATGAGTCTTCAGCTCTCAGTTGTTCATCGTCTCTACGGAAAAAATCTGCTTTTAACAAAATACTCGTCAAATGAGGGAAAGTAGTCCTCACCAGGCTCCTGCTCCCTCCTCTTTCTCTCCTCCTGCTCCTCCCTCTGGTAGTCTTCCTCCCTGCAGGGTCGACCCTCTTCGTCCCGTGGAATGATCTCACCGTGGAATGGACACTGAGGAGGGCAGTGGGTCACACTCTGGCAGATGTTTGCAAAGCCGAAACACGGCAAGCGCGAGTGTTACCTTGAGGCGGTCCTGACGCTGACACAGCTTCCCGTTTCCCAGCGGCGCTCGGCAGTAATGGCTGACGGGAACAAAGCTGCCGGGGAAGGAGATGTATCTGCTCCTGCTCTCTGCTAGCAGCTCCTGGTTCTCCACCTCTTCCTCCGCCTGGATCGGAACCCAGAACTGATGCTGAGAGGCCGACCTGCAGGAGGAGACCACACTGGCTCAAATATTTAGTAAAATACTAATTAAAAATGTATATACATACATAAATATATATATTTTATGTCTTAAATGTAAGTAGCTTTGGATAAAAGCATCTGCTAAATGACTGTAGAATAGAACAGAATAGAAAAGAATAGAAAAGAATAGAATAGAATATTATCTTAAAATGTTCAAATAAAGTCCTGGTTCATTTCACTTCCATTAAAACCTCAGCTGTGTGTGTTACTTGATGATCTTGCCAGCGTTGGGCTGCTCCTGGCCCCAGTAGTACAGGTCCAAACCAAACGGCACCACCGGAGCTTCCACCGGTTTCTCTTCTGAGAAGGACTGAGATGCTTCCAGGTCAGAAGAGCTGCTGGAGGAGAGACATGGAGGAAGTTCATCACACCTTCATCACACTGGCTGGACAGAAAGAGGAAAAGGAAGGAGCTGAACCAGTCACCTGGACTCTGTGGGAAGGGGGATCTTCTGTCTGAGGAGGCGCAGTGTGGCAGCAGCTGAGGTCGGATCCTGCTCCTCCTCCATGAGCCTCCTTAGACGCCTGGACGAAGAAGGTGAGCTGGATGGAGGAGGAAGAGGAGGAGTAGCTGTGGTTTTCTTTGCAGGAGGCTGTTGTTGTTTGACGGATGCTGTGGAGGTGGAAGGTAAGGGATCCAGACCTGGAAAGAGAGAACTGTGTTTCTAAACATCTTCATGGAAAACTTCAGTTAAAAAACATTATAATAACAAAGAAAAAAAAGGAGGGGGATCATTTAAAAACCACAGCACAGAGACCAAACAACAACTAAAAAAAAAATAAATAAAAGGCTTCCGAATGTTCTTAAAGCACGGATCTGCTCCATCTTAGCTATGCTGATCATCTCATGAAGCTACACCTCCTGAACCACGGCCTGCAGGAGACTTCCAGCTCGATTACACACGGTTTTTAGAGGATATACTTTTATTTTAATCTAGTTGTTATTAATACTAATCTGAAATTAATTAGATGAAGGTTTATAGAAAATGGATGGAAGGACGTTTTCTGTTACGGCTCTTTTAGTTCAAACAGATTCATTTCCAGTGCTGACGGGAACGATGAGCGACCTGCAGTCCAGGATCAAGCAAGTCATCTGTGTGCGGTCAGGTTTATGGGGATCAGGTCTCTGGGGACTGAGCACACACACTGACCAGCAGAGATCAGAGAGAAGCCGTAAGCCGACGTGCTGATCCCACGCGTTATTAGGACTGACCCCGTCAGTGTTTTCTTTCAGATTCGGAGACAGATCACTCCCACAGTGGGGGCGGTTCCAGGCCGAGTCCACCTGCAAGTCTTTATTCTGCGGACATGGAAGACGCTAAAATCCTGCTCCACATCATCTAAAGCCCTGGAGTCTCTTCTGAGGTAGCTAAGAGCAGAAAAAGCTTGATGGTGTGTGAAGATGTCCTCCTGCTGCTGCTGCTGATGATCCACGGCAGACTGCTACAACATTCAAAACGGAATTGAGAATTTCACCTATATTCCATTTCAATTCTTGAATTTGAGTTTGAATTGAGATTGCAAACAGGAAGTGGAATTGCAATTCAATCTGAAACTGCAGGAATTCCATAAAAATCAAAGAAATTCATGAAACATAATTGAGGGATATTTAACAAAGAAGCTCTTCATGATTAGACATAAGTACAACAAAAACTTCACACAGATATGCTTCTATGGACTTAATGTACACAATAACTTATTATAGTAAATGGGATTTTGTTTTGTACATTAAACATTAAAACATCCTCAATAAAACAGTGAGCATCAGCTGTAATTGACAGCACTTCATTTCCCAGAATACCTTGCTCTATCCAAGTCTACAGAATGGTTGTCCGAACATTTGTGAAATAATGAGGGTCAGCAGGTCAGAGGCTCCGGAGCCGCGTGCTGCTCTTTCATCCCTCTAATGCGGCTCCCTGGCTTTTGAAGATAATTAACGTGTATTCAATTAAAACGTATTTTCACGCTTTGTGTCTGAAAGAAGTGAAAACTTTCCTGAGCAGCAAAGGGCTCACACTTCCTGAGTTGGAACAGCCAGAGTGTCTGGAAAAGCTACACCTCGTGGTAGACATGGCAGCACACCTGAACACAGCACTTCAGGGGAAAGGACGCACAGCCCTGCACATGTTGGAGGAGGGTTTGGCTTTCGAGCGCAAGCTGACGGTGCTTGCCAGAGATTTACAGAAAAGTACACTGTCTCACTTCCTCAGTCTGAGAGAGTTTAAAGAAGCTCACGTGATAAATTCGGAGTATTTACATTCTGCAATCACCACAAACGTCTGTTCAGAGAGGGAAAAAAACCTACATTATCCTTCCCTGTCACGCCCCTAAGCCTTGATCCATCCTAAATACAACTGCATTAGCAGGTGTGAGTCAACCTATCTTGAGGTGGAACTGGCTCAGCAGAAGACCTGGAAGATGTCGGCGTCAGAGGGCCGTTCTCGCTCAGAATCACAAATGGCGTGATATTGAAAACCTCCCCAAACCGGACAAACTTGAGTTCGAAATTTCGAACACTTTCCCGACGTTCATGTGAACATGAAAAGGAAAAGGTATGCACTTGGAGTCCTTTCCATCTTAGCAGGTGTTCTCCAACATGAACTTTACTACAAGCAAACAGCTTCCAGTCCTGAGTGAAGATGAAGGTGACGCAGCCCTGATGTGCAGACGCTGTAGGCTGAGGTTCAGGAGCAGAAATCACATCAACCAAGTATGACTAATATTTTAACTGTTTTTAACGGCTATTGAGAAACAACGGCATTTCTGGTTTGCTGCCGGTGGATCATTTAAGTTTGGTGTTTTATCATAAATACGAGGACTCAAATAGATATATTGGGTATTTTCCTAGAAAATAACCTTCAACCCAACGTCTTTTTTTATTATTTAAAATGTTTTTGTTGAATGCAGAAATGTAAAGTCGCTTTCTCTTCAGTCGTTCGTTGATTTAATAAACACATTTTGTTTATATATAAAATAAAGGCAAAGGAAAAAATGTTATATGCAGTTTTATTTAATTTTAAATGTCATGGGGGATTTGTGGCTACCAGTGTTTTCTTTACTGTGGGAAACGGGTCCAAATGGCTCTTTGAGTGGTAAAGGTTGCCGACCCCTGGCATAGGTTGTACTTTTGATTTTGTAATTACAGCAATTTGCAAAATAACACATAAAAGGACGTCTGTGCCCCAGCAAACGGAAACCACAGAGCGACCTGCAAGCACTGCAGGGCTCCAGTCTGGTTCCAGAAAGGCCACCTCACATTTAAATTTTTTTAAGATTTGTAACCTGTCTTTCATTTTGTTGGCCATGACATGTATTTGCAATAGGAACTATGAATCAATATACATTAAACTTTACTCACCAGTGAAATATGGAATATGTTACCTTATTTACTTACGTGTAAGTCCTAATCATGAATCTTGAGATCATGTGAAAGCAAAGTAGCCTTGGAGGCAGGAGTGTGTTTAACATAAAAACTGTTATCCAAGCGGTTATCCAAACATGAACAGTCTTTAGACCGGGTTAGGGTTGGAAAGATTTACACTACAACTCATTCAGAGAATGAATTTCTCTGAACTGATATTGATGGATGGTGTAAATGGACTGTCCTCATACAGCCCTTTTCCAGTCAGCCTGACCATTCAAAGTGCTTCACACTGCACGTCACATTCACCCTTTCTGGAATCGATCCACCAACCTTCCGGTTGGAAGACGACTGCTCTTCCTCCTGAGCATCCTGTGGGGTGGAGTCAGTTCAAGACAATATTTACCAACACATCCTGTTCTGGAAAAGTTTGGAGGGAAAACATCAGGAGAGCACATTTTCCATGAAAACAGAGATCTTACTGATGGGAAAGGGTTTGATATGAATTTAGTCCTGGATAGTTATTATTCATCATGCTGGAAACATGTTCGTGTGGTTGGTGGGTTGAGTGCTGAAAAACCTTTGAGAACCACTAACTGATGCAAACCCAACATTAAAAAGAAAGTATGTTCCTGGTCTTCTCCATCCCTTTAGACCTGCTGCTATAGTCCCATGATGCACTGGGCTCCTCTCTTTACTCTTCATGTAGAAAATCTGACGTTGTTCTTGTCTTTCATTTCCTTTCTTTTTCAGCAGGAATCCCTGGACTAGATTTATGCAGCTGGTTGACCCTCTTTCCTGTCCTCTCCAACCCCAACCAGTTCAGGAAGATGGTTCTGGTTCTGATGGAGGTTTTCCTTCCTGGACCTGGTTCTGATGGAGGTTTTTCTTCCTGGTTCTGGTTCTGATGGAGGTTTTCCTTCCTGGTTTTGGTTCTGATGGAGGTTTTTCTTCCTGGTCCTGGTTCTGATTAAGGTTTTTCTTCCTGGTTCTGGTTCTGATGGAGGTTTTCCTTCCTGGTCCTGTTCTGATGGAGGTTTTCCTTCCTGGTTTTGGTTCTGATGGAGGTTTTCCTTCCTGGTCCTGGTTCTGATGGAGGTTTTTCTTCCTGGTTTTGGTTCTGATGGAGGTTTTTCTTCCTAGTCCTGGTTCTGATTAAGGTTTTTCTTCCTGGTCCTGGTTCTGATGGAGGTTTTCCTTCCTGGTCCTGGTTCTGATGGAGGTCTCCTGGTGCAGCTCAGGATGGAGGATGAATCAAAGAAAAGATCTGATCTAATCCGGTGGTTTCTTTATCTAGCTCATTATTTTATCAACTGGTTTATATGAACACAGTTATCAGAAACTGGACTGATGTGGATTTAACTGGACTTTTACACACAGAGGAAAATGTTGTGTGAACATGTTTGAAATCATGGAACTGACTTGTTAATTCATATTAATAAGTTCACTTCTGGAGGGTCCATTTAAAGGATTTACAAATGAGACGTTTAGACTTTAAAGTGAGTTATAGTGAACACATCAGGTGTGTCAAAGCTCAGCAGCCTGTTATCACCTCACACCTCCAGGCATCTCTGCTCCGCCTCCGTCAGATGGTAAAATACAGACTCAATCTGCTCTTTTCAGGTCTCCAAATGGAGAAGGTTTGTTGGGATGATGTGGACGTTAAGACGCACAGATCAATGCCGGAAGTGTGTGTGTGTGCGCGCGTGTGTGTGTGTGTGAGGGTTGTTAGCGAGGCTGCAGAGAGAAAGAAGGTGGAAAGAGGTATTGATTTTCCAGGGTTAAGCAGGGCCTGTAATTAAAATGTTAATTCGAGAAAGAGAGAGATAGTGTCCTGACAGCAGAGAGGGGGATAAAAGGAGAGATAACCGGAATGACAGAACGGGATGGAGGGGAGGAGAGGAAGAGGAAAGGAAATGTGGGAAAGTGATGAATGTGATTTCCTGGCAGAGATGAAAAGCGTGAGAGATCCGAAAATAAAATTAAAGGTTTCAATAATCAGAGAAATTAGAGGAGAAAAGAGCAGCTAATGTGATAAGGAGGGAACGGAAAACCTTCTCTATCCAGCATTCAGAGGACCCAGCTCTTCTTTCACCGCAGGTTCATCACCTTCATCCATCTTATTCTGTTCATTTTCTATAAAATCACAGCAGATAATGATCTTCATCATGGAGAAAACACCGGTCGTACGGAGGCTGCAGGAAAAAAACACTTCCAGACTAGAAGTATGGCAAGTTGGGAAATAAAATAATATTTCTGAAGCATCTGTGTAACTATGGTGACAGAAAAGGTCCTAATACGGGTGAGGCAGCAGCTGCAGACAAACACATTGTCTGACATACAGAGATTCCTTTATGAAATACAGATATGTGTGAAAGGAGGAGCTTCTGTATTTAAATGCTGAATCATCCTACTTGAATCTCTGACATCTACTGTAAACAAAGGCTGGCTCATTAAATGCATCCTGTTGCTCTGAATTATGGAGAGATGTTTCATTTAAAATGAAATAAATACAAAATGAATTAACAAAACTTACATTTTTCAATGGTTACCTAATTATTTATTCTTTATTTGTTGACACATTTATTCCATAATAATATTTTTATTTTTTATTTACACTTTTTTATTTAATATTATTTAATATATTTATTTATTTATTTTATTTAATGATCAATTAATAATTGGATTTATTTTTATTTAACTGCAATTTTTTATAATGGTATATAAACAATGTTTATTTAATTTTTATATTTATTTATTTCATTACACATAATTTATTTAAGATATTTAATCAATTAATTTATTTCATAATGGTGTTTTAAACGAAGTAAAACTTTTATTTTGTAGTACTGGAGTACATATTTCATTAACCTTTTATTTTGAAGTGTCACTTTTAATGGTTTTTGCCACTTTTAATATTTCAGAATACCATAATGAAATGCATTTTTTTTCATAGCTTGTTTTTTATGAGCACATTTTTGTTCTGAATGGAGCTTAACAGGAGTATTTAATACGAAGCAAAAAAATGTAAAAAAAAATAAATAAATAAAAAATTAAACAATAAAAACATTCACAACTTTTTTAAGATCTTAATTATTTTTCTTTGAGCACATTTTTGTGCTTAAGGCTGCTTAACGGGAATATTGTAAAGGTGTGACTGAGGGTCAGTGTTTATAGCATTGGCACCCATCACTAATTTTCATGTTGTCAAAGCAGGTCTGAACAAGGTCTGGGTACTGCAGGTCCAGTAACCAGGGTTAGGGTTAGGGTTTGGGTCTGGTGGGGGTTACTGAAGAGGACAAACGTCTTTCTAATTCAGCTGAAGAAAACAGCAGGATGTGTGTGTGTGTGAGGGTGGGTGGTAAAATCTGGGTGTAGGGCTAATAGGAGCTCATTAAAGAGGTTGCATTGTTAATTTGGTACGGCCCCTTAGATCATTACCTAGCCCACTAATCACCCTGACACACACACACACACACACATCAGATACCATCTAATTACTGCAGCTTCTAATTGATTAGGGATGGAGGGAGGTGGAGAGGAGACGGACCAACTCTCAGGTGAGGAAGAGACTCGGGGTGGATGGGATAAGTCAGGAAAATGGTGGTGGGGCTCACAGGGGCCAGAGGTCATCAGCCCCCAGCCACAACAACAAGGCTGACACAGCAATAACTGCACCATCAACATGTTGTGTTATGGTGTCATTAACACAGACACACACATGCTCATGTGGCTGAATCGGGCTGACGGAGCAGGACCGTGTTTACTGCTGCCTGGAGCTGCTACAGGAATACCAACATCCTTCCTTCTGAAATGGAGAAAACCCTATGTTGTCCTGACTGCGCAATAAAACCAGCAGGCGGTGGGTTGGATTGACCTGGACATGTGACCTCTAGCCTGCCATGCTGCCGCAGGCTGAATATGGTGGGGGGAGTTGAGTCTGGGTGGAGTGACCAAAAACTGTACGTGTCTTCAAGGTAACATTAATTTAGCAGAAGTATAAAGTAGTCATCCAGAAAAATTACTCAAGTGAGATTAAATTAAAAGACTACTGAGTAACTATTTAAATTTAAATGTAAATTGTTTTAATTTAAACGGATTTTAGTGGATGACTGAATCAAATTATAGACACAAACAATAATGTAAACTCAAGCTCTAGTAATGTCTGGAAAATGCATTTAATTTAAATTCAATACGGTAGAAAATGAAAGACCTAAAGTTAAAAGTGTCATTTTAAGTCCTTGAATTAGCAGCTCCAGCTATTCTTCTTAATGTGATTACGAGTCTACAACATGTTACACAACTTTAACTTTCTAAATTTTTTCCTTCACACGCTTCATTAATAGGCATTAAAATGTGATGGTAAGCCAGGACGGGATCAGCCAGCAGCAGCTTCCAGTCTGGTCCTGAAGCAGAGGGGAACGTCTCCGGATCTGAAGCTGGAAGCTGATGGACGGGTGAGGGGCCTTTGGATGAGGGAGGAGGTGGAAGCTGCTCATTGAGAAGAAGTAAACATGCTTTCACCTCAGTTTCCAAATGTCTCCAATAACACCAGAAAAGGTCTCTAGCTTTGTTGTTAGTCGCTTCCAGACTCACTAGATGGGTCTGGAAACTCACTAAATATAGCGGCAATCTAGCTAAGATAGCATCACTGATTTAGCCGAGCTCTGACGTGTGTCTCAGTTTATTCAGTGTACCGGAAATCGTGCACTGATAAATGTTCCGTGTTGTTTGGAATGCAAACTGCGATTAAATGTGTAAATTTTTTTAATGCATTAATTTTTTGTGATTACGTTAATCAGAGTTCTGTTTATTTGCTGGGTCTGAGGATACTGTGAATAAAACCACAGAAGAAGACGTTGACCTGAACTCCACCAACTGCTTGACTGTGCACATGTATGTATGTATGTGTGTGTGTGTTTGTTTGTATAAATGTGTGAAAGTCTTGGTGGATTAAGGCAGCATCAGGTCTTCTTTTGTAGCTTAAAGTCAGTGTTTGTGCACGTGTGTGTGTGTTTGTGTAGTTTAACTGACCATACTCGGCACGCAGATGTTCAGGAATGTGCGGCTCATATCCTTCTTTCTCCGGAACCTCATCAAAATCATCATCATCTTCCTCCTCCTCCTCCTCCTTTCCATTAGACATGGCCTTCATCTGAAGGAGGAGAAAAAAATTTGGTTGTTGTTCAACCACAAAGTTCAAAACCTCCACTGATGTTTTAAATAAAACTTCCTACTGGATTTTTGTCCTAAAGAAGACATGGTCTGTCCAGACTAAAGTGCTGCTCCAGCATAAAACCCTAAAAAGTTGGTGGTGTTATTCCAGTTTTATTTCAGGACTAGAGGTATTCGGGCCCACAGCGTTGTGTTTTATACATGATGAAAAGAACCCTTCCATCAGACTTTAGGCCTGTCTCTAACCTACCTGTTTTTTTATTTTTTAACCTGTCCTGTCCAGCATCATAGCAAGCAGAATGACAGTCTGGTTGATGTATTGTGCCAAACAAATTTGCTTTGCCAAGGGGACTGTTAGATGTACTGATAGTCTGATTAGTTAATTTATTTATTTACTTTCAATCATAGAATCTATGTAATCTTGCTGGGCCTGACCAGAGGGGACAGAAAAAGAAGGAAGACAGCAAAAAGAATCAAAAGGGAAAGAAGAAAGAGGAGACAAAAACCACTGAAAAAAGGCATCGACCCTTCAATCCAAACTATCACCAGACAACAAACTGTTAAACTTGTACATAAACACACCAGAAAATTGTGTATAAACCCACTGGACAACTCAGTGACTGTCAGCGTGCAGAGGATGAGGAATAAGGAGTGACTAGTGATGAAGAGTGGTGAGTGAGATCGTGCAAATGCGACCACGCCTCCACGGAGGCTAGAGGCAGATCAGGGCAGCCCAAAGACCCGGGCCCTCAGCAGCAGCCCCGGAGCACTAACCCAAGCTACCCCACCCCGAAGACAAATCCAGCCCCACCCAGAGGGTGGCAGAGGAGAGCCCCAGCCAGATCCCCCTGTGGTGTCGGGGCACAGGCCCCAGTGGGCCAAGATCGGCAGCTCCCTGTCCGCCCACCCACAGCCCATGTACCCGTCCCCCTGAGGCCCTAAATGTATATTGGTGTCTAGGTTGTGATTAAAATCTAGTGGGGCAGGCAGTTGCAGGGGTCCACTGGGAGGATCCCGCAATGTGCCCAAGGCACAGTGCCCCCACCCACCCCAAAGGAGCCGCCAGCAGGAGGGGAGAGAGCGAGAAGGAAAGCAGAGTCCACCCCCCATGAGCCCTAATCCCCCTACTGCCCACCAGGAGCCCCGCTGCCCCCCTACCCCTACCCCTCCCTTCGTCCCTACGGACACATCGTATCCCAAGGGTACCTGCCTGGCATTGAATCAGCCCGACGCCGATGGCATGCCCAGGGCGACCAAGCCCCCCCGAGGCCCAGGCAGGGTCTCCCGAGCCGGAGGGAGGAAGCCCCCAGACCCTGGGGAATTTTGTGTGTATTATGGTTTTGAGTTGTTGATATTCTAAGAATCTGTTGCTGTTAATCCCATATTGTGATGATAGTGTATTAAAAGATAAAATGTTTCTGTTACGGATAATATGTTGAAAGTATTTCATTCCTTTGTTAGTCCATTGGTTAAAGTTTAGCATATTTTTGTTTAGTAGAATATCAGGATTGTTCCAGATGGGTGTGAGTTTACATGGTAATATTGAGGAGTTGGTTTTTTGGAGAAATTCCCACCAGGCTGTCAGAGAAGCGCTGATGTTAACACTTTTGAAGCACTTTAGCTTTTTTATACTTAAGCTGAAAAAAGAAAATTTACAAATTGTCACAAAATGTTTGTTCTGTGTTTATCCACAGGTCATCTAGTGGACTAAGTTTGAGCCATTTTAGGACATATTGCAACCTATTAGCTAGGAAGTAATGTTGAAAGTTAGGCAGGTCTAATCCTCCCCTATCTTTCGGCTTCTGTAAAGTTTTTAAACTGATCCGGGGTGGTTTATTTTTCCAGAGAAATCGGGAGATGTGCGATTCTAGCAATTTAAACCAGGTAGAGGGGAGTTTCATAGGAATCATAAAAAACAAATAGTTGATTTTGGGTACAACCATAATTTTTATAGTGGCAACTCTCCCCATGAGTGAAACGGGTAGAGATTTCCAGCGATATCCCTTTCCATAACGAGTTGTCTTTATTCATTTGTTTTGAGACTTTTACTTGTGTTTTGCCTCTTGTAAATTTGTCTTGGCACAGGACTTTAATATTTTGAAAATTTCATTTCTAAAAACGTAAGTTTGTTTCCTGTATTGTAACGGGGTTTTCTGTGATATAAATGTGTTTCCTGCAATGTAAATGGGTTACAAATTTGCGAATGTGTTTTATTAAAGATGAATTTGTTTTCAAAATGTTAACGCATTATATGTAATTTTGTTTTTGAATTTCTTCATGTGTGTTTTTTTTTTTTATTTTATTTTTTTTATGTAAATGTGTTTTGCACTTCTCAGCCACCGTAGTTAAATATGCTGTTGTTTTACTGATCGGGATCACTGGAGCTTAAAGAATTGAACTAAAATGAGTTTGACTCCTTTGGTCTTTGCGTGTTGGTCTGACGCTGAGGCAGTCCAGATTTTCTCTGTTTCTGGAGGATGAGATCAGAGGAGGGGGAGTTTAATGATGCTGTATGACTGTGTGTGAAGAGCCTCTTTCAATGTTAAGCTAAACTTATGGTTTTCAATTTCCTGGTGAGGTTGTTAGCCATTGGCTGAGCTACAATGCAGAACACAACACATTCACAGAGGGGTCATTTCCATTTCACAAATCAGTGTGTGTTTTAGCTGCAATATATTCACAGCTGGGACACACACAGTATAATAATCCCAGTGATTAGCGTTATGAGGCGCAGTAAAACCCAACGTTAAACTAACCTCTTATTCCCAGAGGCCTCGTTTTCATTTATTCACTTCATCTGTGTGTGTGTGTGTTGCTGCTGATAAAGCCCATTAAAATATGAAAATTAGTTTGCAAATGATGTGTGTGAATGATTACAGAAACACACACATCGTTTACATCTAAAGAATAGTCAGTTAACCATGCTAACACACAGCTCCGGACAAAGTGTGAGGAGATCAATTAAACCTCTTCATTTAACAATCCTCAGCATCCAGTTAACAAGCAATTAAACAATTAAACCTAATTATCTGTCATTAATGCAGTTGTCTAAGACAGTGGTTCCCAACTTGGGGTCCAGGACTGCCCGAGGGGATCCCCCAAAGTACACAGGGGGTCCCCAAGGCGTTGAACATTCAGAGCCATTGTGAATAATGTTTTGTCCCTATTTTAAGAAAGAAAAAAAAAAAAAAAAAAGTAAGGCCATATGTAGTTAATTTAACCTTGGCTTCATTAAATGTCAGGATTAAGCCAGAATACATTATTTATGGTGAGAATCTCACTTTTGAAAGCATAAAACCAAACATAGTTTCAGCGTGGGGGGTGGGGCAGGGGGTCCGTGGCTTTTTAGTATCTGCATGAAGGGGGTCCTTGTGGAAAACAGGTTGGAAGCTACTGGTCTAAGAGACACCAAGCTGTTTATGCTAGATCAATACAAGCAGAGGTGGACAGAATCAAACTCATCATGCTGACAGGAAGACGTCAAACTCTTTTTACAGTCATCTGTCAAAGAAGGATGGATCCCTCCTGGGTCTGGCTGTCAGAAAACCACATCAGGAAGTCAAAAAAGACTTCAAGACTTTTCATTCAAGTCACCAAAATGCTCGGTTCACCATGAAAGTAGTCAATGTTAGCATGAAGATGGTCAATATTAGCATGAAGGTGGTTGATGTTAGCATGAAAGTAGTCAATGTTAGCATGAAAATAGTCGATGTTAGCATGAAAGTGGTAAATGTTAGCATGAAGGTGGTCGATGGTCAATGTTAGCATGAACGTGGTTGACGTTAGCATGGTTACTTCAGTGTTGAAATGTCCAGTCTTGTCTTCACCGTGGGGCAGTGGGAGACGTAATCTCGATTCCTTTGTATGTCTTGTACATGTGAAGAAATTGACAATAAAGCTGAGTTTGACTTTGAGAACTAACTAATCTATATTTAAATATAGATATAATAACAAATGCAGGTTTTTAGCAATGTTTCCGTTTTTTCATGGAATAATTGCACTGAATTTCCACATTAAAACATTAAAGGTACCAGTAATTTTTTGGTTTTATCTATTTTTCTCGTCATAAGATTGGAAACTGTCTTTTTTTTCTTCTTTATTTTTTTAAGATTTTCCACAAATATCTACATCCCACAGAAGAAAGTCTGTTTATCCTCTTTTTACAAGTTTTATGTTTTTTTTCTAAACCTTAAAAAAGATAACTACATAAAAGTGTTCTTAAAAAATTACAACAAATTTTCTATAGTAGATATTTATCAAAAATTATAATTTACTTGTAACATCTGCGTCTCTAAAGGAGTTTTATTTATTCGGCTGAGGGAAAAATGGCTCTTTGGATTGGAAAGGCTGCAGACCCCCGCACTAAACACATAAACAGATTTAGTGGCAGTTTTCTTTTTAAACAACCACAGTTAAAATATTTCTTCATATATATTTATAAAATCAAATATTTATGACAAAGGGTGAAATGTTCAGGATTTACTAACTAAAAGGTAAAAAGTCAGCAGGATGACAGAAGGAACAATATGTGATGAATATCAGCATCAGGTGAACAGACAGAAAGCAGGATTAGAATCTCACAGCTTCTAGATGGTGAGGAGAGAGAAATATTCACAATATGCCCAATAACTACCATCCATGCACCTTCAGTGCTTCATTATCCAGATTTCTGGCCTATAATTTCTCTTTACTTAGCATTCTTAACTTGACTGTTTAGCTTAACCTCTTGAACCTGCACCCTCCGCTACCGGGAGTTAAAGGGTTAACATCCGGTTTTACTGGTGTAACGTCAGGTCTGGAAATGTAACTATAAATGTGTGGTATACACAGAAAGTCCAGAATCTCAGCTAACAGCTCAGTAAAATGATTGCTATGTCCACCAAACACAGTTAACAATTAAAAGACTAGGTACACAAAGTCATAACACATTTCAGTTCTTTTAGTGACTGATCAGTCATTTGCAGTTTTCTGTGCTGTGCATGTACAATAACCAACGGTAGCTATTCTGACAACGAACTGTATGTCAAACCTACAGAACACATGTTGCTGCTCCTAATGACTGCTAACACATCTTTCCTGCAGATTCCATCGTAAATTATGAACATAATATGAAAAAAATGTTGGATATGTGTTGGATTTATTTATGGCTTGACATAAATAAAATGGGGTTGAAATAATTTTGTTTTGTTACTTGAATTAATGGATAGAGAATTGATTTAAAAGTATTAAGTAGCCATGGACTGAGATAAAAAACCTTGAATAGTGAAAAAAGATGGGATTGAAAATCCTGATAATCGTTTAATAATCAAAGCAACCTGAATCGCAATTGAGTTGAATCATGAGGTACCTATGATGGCACACCCCTACCGTACACCCAGCTGTGCAGTAAGCATCTGTCCTCTCTGACCCTGAGGTAAAACAGCTCCTGCATGCAGAAATGTAACGTGTATTTGTGATCACATTAACAGCAGAGATTCCTGCAGTTTCAGATTCAACTGAGCAATCAGAGAAAAGAAGCCGAGTTTGGGAAACTTCCTGTTTATATTTCCTTGTTCTGTTGTAGATCTGTTCCTTTATTCTCATCAGGACGCATCCAGCTGATGATTCCAGCTGCCATCTCCTCCCGTCTTTAATCTAGTTTCTCTGCCTGTGCTTTTCTTCGGATGGAGGCTCGGCTTGTATCTGCTCACATTTCTAACTATGTTTGGATTGTTTGAATGAGAAGAAAGATGTGTAAAGATGTTTCACTGAGTCAGCGTGAGGCTTCTCAAACCGAGACGTGAACTGATTTGTTTCTCTACAGGAAGTGGAGACAATGCAGTTAAACACGAAGCAAACTTTCTCCATTACTCTATGCTGCTGCTGCGATTATTCATCCTCACAGATGGATTCACACACAGATATAGTCTCCATGGGTTTTTGTGTTTGTCTGTTTTAATCCCAGCTGGTTCATTCTGCTCTGATCAATGACCTAAGACTAAGAAGTGATCACCCAGCTAGAGGAAAATTCTGCCCTAACATCATCCTTTTTCCCCCTCTTTCTGCCTCTTTGTCTCTAATTCACCCTAATTTAATCCTGATAGCATCGAGTGCTGTCGCCCGGCCTGGCAGAGCTGTAAGTCTCACCACAGGATTAGCTTTCCTCCACAAACATTTTGCTGACGGCCAGTGCAGCTAAAATATGGCCTCCATTCCACCACATGGCTGCACGAGGGGCTGCTTTGCATTTTAACAGAGCTTTGGTTTATTTCCCCAGACACATAGAGAGAAAATCACACAAGAGATAAAACTGCTTCTTTAAGTGCAACTCAAGACTGCAGACAAATTAGAAGTGATGGTTTCAGTAAAGTAGAGCCATGTCTCACTGTAATAGGAAAAGGACAGAACATATATTGGTTACTTTAGCATTAAAAACAGACCCAGATAGAAATAAAAATACTTCCACAGCACAGCTGAATAAATAAAAGAGCTAAAGGACGACTGTTACTGTAATGGCAATGTTGACTCAAAGGAAGGAGAGTCCAGAAAAGAAGCAAATAAAAGTAAATCTGTTGGATTCAGTAACTCGATGCTAAACCTAGTCATCAGTAGGAACCAGGTGATGATTACATCAGAAAATCTGATCTTTGTTAGTTTTAATACATCGACTCTTTTAAAAGAAAAATAAATATTAAAAGTTACTCTACTGAACTGCCAGTTTGTACATGTAAACGATGTGTCCTCCACACAAATCTGACTAAGTTCTGGTGTTCCTCAGGGCTGTGTCTTGAACCACATATGTTTTTATTACAAGCTTCAATTGGACAGCATCATCAGAAAACCTGATATTTCTCTCAGTACGCTGATGACACTCAACTTTATTAATGACACCTGAAGAAATAAATCAGATACATTTCAGACTTGTCTCGGACATTTACTGTAATTTCATACATCTTGTTAAAGTAAAAGGAGTAAAAATATTAAAGCAGAAAAAAATATGAGTATATAAAGCATACATAAAGTATATCTATTTACTAAAACAATAAAATACATAAAAATTTTACTGGATCTAATAGCAGACCTACTCTGAAACCAGGTAAAGAGTGCTGAATGTCTGATAGAACAACACTGTGACTCATAATCAGAGAACAAGCATCACATCCTGGTGGAGGAAAGTGATGTTCTCATCTGTACATGGTAGGAACCCTTTCTACCCGAGTTCACAGGTGTACAGCCTCATCTGTTCTCACATCATCACATTCATCTAGCTAACACCTTGGAAATGCAGCTATCTTTACTTCTGCTCAAATAAACTGTCCTTTACATCCAGCCAGGACTACGTGATCCTCCATCCTGAAAAATGGGAGTCCCAAATCCAGATAGTTTTTATCTGGATTAAATCAATAATTTGTGCGAAGCTGCAACTGGCTGATCACACCCTGGCTTACAGTAAGATATTAATGCCTTCTAACTGTAGACAAAACCATTTAAAAGGCTAATCTTTTAAAATGTTTTTTTTTTTTTATTATTAATTTAGGCTATGTCCACACAGCACCAAAGCCAGTTCAGATGTGAACACGGTGGCGAAAACTAGGAGAAAGACTTCAACATCACCACTGTGGGGGGGCGCTACGATGATTAAAGAGTAACACTCCAAAGCTACAATAAGAGGCATGCACAGATAATGACGTATCTGCTTGGTCCCGATGTTGATGGTGCAGTAGCGCAGCACTGTGTTGTAAAAGCCGTGCATTTTGGTGCTAAAGCTGTACACAAGCCAGGACTGTCCAGAACAGAACCACAACACAGTTGGTCACAAACGGCGTTATTGTTGTTGTGTTTGGCGCGCATTCATCACACTTACGTCATATCCTCTAGTGGTGCGGTTAGGCTGACCTGGTTTCAGACGTGATCCGTTTCATGGAGGCTAATCCCTGATTTCCTGGGGATGAAAGGGTGGATTGCTAAAATACTTTTGCGGTTTTACTACAATTCAGTGTTGTAGGAATGGCCCCAGAGTTTAAAAAAAAAATAGATATTATTAACTAGTTTGTGTTATTGATTACTTATCTTATCTCAAGTATTGTGAAGAAAGGAACACTTATGTGAACAAGAATACTAACTAGTAGTTGAAGTTTTTTAAGTTTTGTATTTCTTGCACCATAGTGAGCAAACAAAGTCTGAACACTACGAGACTGGATCTCTGCATAAACTAATAGAGCTTTAAAAAATGCATTTATTTTAAACTGCTGATGTCTTTTCTTATATTTAATAATATATTTTTGTTGTATTGTTGGGATAGTGTTATTTTTGTGGTGTTCTGACTTTGATTAAAAGAATAATAAAATATTTCCCCCTCTACAGTATTAAAAATAGTATGGATTACTATCCTTACCATCCTTAGTATCGGTATCGAGTTTGAAATTTTAGTATCGTGACAACCCTAAAACATTTCTTTTTTGTGCGCTGCTCACTTGGCTGACACAACTCTGGAGAAAAAAGATAAGATGAAATACTCGTCAGAAATTCTGAACAAGACTGAGATTAAAAAGAGGAGAGCCACTGCTGAAGCGATGCAGACAGACCCTGGGTACACCCAAAATGACAAATACTTACACAGTTCTATGTGTTGATGACATCCATGCACAGTGGTGGAAAAGTCCACCATATCAACCCATCAGGAAAATTACATGACAAGCAACGCATTTGGTTGCTGAGGAAGAAGGAGGTTGTGAGAGTTTTGGTGACAAAAGCCACCAAAGGCAGATTGAAGTGCTGCCTCCTGGTGGACAGGAGGACTAACACTTTAGACGTTTCCGGCATTTAATGCCCTCCTCTTTTGGGGAGTTACAGATTCCTCCCACTCTCAGAATAATATTATACACTGTACATGGTGGATCTTCAAACTCTTCACACTTTTTCTTAAACTGTTCTGCAATTTTAGAGCCAGTTTGTCTCAGATTGGTGAACCTCTGTCCATCTTTCCATCTGAGAGACTCTGCCTCTCTAAAATGCTCCTTTTATACCCAGTCATGTTACTGACCTGTTGCCAGTTAACCTGATTAGTTGTCAAATGCTCCTCCGAGTGTTTCTGGTTTGTACCAGTTACTTTTCCAGCCTCTTGTTGCTCCTATTCCAACCTTTTACACAGACCCAACTAGTTGGGAATTGGGGTTGGACTTTAGTAAGACAAAGTGCAGCCGATGTCATAGGTTATAAAATGGTTGTTAACTCTGACCTGAATGGAGACCGTGAATCAGGTCATGGGTCAGCATCCTCCTGCCACCTCCACAAGTGTCTCCTCAGCTCCTGCAGCTTCTCTTCTCTCCCTTATGTAAGACTCTTATCCTTCATAAAAATGATGTGAGGGCGCTGCTCCGGACAACTGCTCCCCTGACTTCATTTGTCTCTTGGCAAGTTTGATGGCACTGTGTTTAAAAACCCATTCAATCTTATAAACCAAAAATTAAATGTAGTCGACTGTGATGGGCACTCAGTGCATCTGCTATTTATATGCTAATGTACACTCAGCCTGCCAAGGTCTGGCAAATTATTACTGCACTGCTATAAGTCAGGTGTACGCACCGAGGTGGGGGGTGGGGGGGGGGCAGGTGAAGGAGCACTCACACACACACAGAGGAGGAGGAGAAAGGAGGAGTGGAAATGAAACCAGAAGGAGGTGAAAAAGCCTTTGGAGATGTCTCCATTGTCTCCCATGACAAGCTAATATAGCTCTCCACCTGACTACACACAGAGTGACGAGATTATTTCATCCTACATTTAAAACTGAAATAGAAAATGTCTTTTGGGAATTCTGAACGTCTCTAATGTCTCGCTGGACATTTCCTCTGAGAGAGTGCACTGAGAAACAGCTCACTTAATGAGCACATTACACACACATCAAATAATAAACACACACCTTCTTCATCTGATGGCACTAAAACCACACACACACACACACACACACACACACACACACACACACACACACACACACAGGTAGATATGAGAAGGTAGAGTCTGACCACAGAACTGGTGGTTCAGTTCTCATACTGGGCCAGTTCCAGTGTTTGGTTTGGAGCAGGGCAGCAGGGAGGACTGGACTGGGCAGTATACCAGTTCAGTTTAATTCAGCTTATTTTGTACTGGCCAATTCATAACAAGACCATCTCAGGACAAGTTACAGACACACTCAGTCAAAGCCAAGTTATTGTGATCCAATTGAAACCACTTAAGACCTGTTTATACTACCTGTGTTCATGCAAGCTAATTTTAAAAATATTCACCTTTTTAAGGAAACAACGGATTTCATCACATTTGGTTCAATCCTCCTTCCTGAGCTGCACGGGGCGGCAGGCGATAGTGGAAAGGAAAAACCTCCGGCAGAAACCGGCTCAACCGGTTGGAGGTGGAAATGAAACATGAAAAACGTTCTGTTCACAGAGCCAATAAATACTATAAGTTTTATTATTTTAAACAAAAGTTCACAAACATACAAAACTTTGATTCTGTAGAAAATAAAAATCCAAACTAGGAAGTGAAGCAGAGAAATCAAAAGAGGATTTTCAGGAATCTTACCCATCTGACTGACATTTAAAGAAAGAAGATCTTAGCTCCAGCTCAGTAGATGTTGAGCAGACTTTTATTGGTCTCCTCAAACAGGAAGTCTGTCCACAGGTGAGGGGTGAGCGGTGAAAATGGACGGAGAAAGCTGAAGACGTTGAAGTTGAATGTGATGATGTATTTGTAATCTGACTGAGGAGATTTATAAAGAAAACACTCCATCTTGATTTCTTTAAGGCTGCTTTTGGATCATTTTTTTGTCATTGTTCTGATGAGACAGGAAGTCTGATTTCAGCACATCTTCAGGCTAATTAGGCCGAAGCTTCCTGCAGAGTCTGACCTATTCAAGGCTTCATTTGCCACAACATCCCACATCTCTATTACCACCTTGCACTTCTATTCATTACTACCTAGAAAAGATCCCATGAGACCCCCCCCTCTAATGAGAAAAAGCTTTCACTCCCCCTTCGCTGTGCAGCCTCTCCCCATCACATCCTCCCAGGCGCTGCTGCAGCCTTTGTCTCTGGGGAGCAGTCAGCTCCTATGATGTATAAGGTGACATCTTTATTCCACTAACCTAGCCTGGCAGGTCTATTAGTTGGCCCAGAGCTTCCCACACCTTTCCCTGTCACAGAGCTTATTCCCAACTGTCTGGTGGACCCCCCCAGCCTGTCTCAATCTGTGATTAAAGCAGTCATTATTATACACTCACACCCACTGCCTCGCTGAGATTACAGTGTCTCATCTCAGAGGCTTATTCCCGTTACTGAAGGACTCCTGAAGGCTCTAAGAGGACATCCTAAATGTCCGGGGTCACTTTCACCCTGTGGTCACTGACATCAGAACGGCTCAGGAACGCTCAGATAACCGTGAAACAGTCCCACTCGCTCCATGGCGTTCCCAGAGCATCTATCACTTCCTATTTAGAAACCATTTCGTTCCCACTATGATAGACCCCTGATGGAACCAGACAGCCATCAACGCCAGCTTCCATCTAGAGCCCACTTCAACCCTGATCCCACTTCATCCTGATCCAACTTCTATCCAGATCCCAATTCAACCTTGATCCCACTTCATCCTGATCCAACTTCTATCCAGATCCCACTTCATCCTGATCCCACTTCAACCCTAATCCCACTTCCCTCCAGATCCCAATTCAACCCTCATCCCACGTCCATCCAGATCCCAATTCAACTCTAATCCCACTTTCCTCCAGATCCCAATTCAACTCTCACCCCACTTCCATCCAGATCCCACTTCAACCCTAATCCCACTTCATCTCTCATCCCACTTCCCTCCAGATCCCAATTCAACCCTAATCCCACATCATCCTGATCCAGCTTCTATCCAGATCCCACTTCAACCCTAATCCCACTTCATCCTGATCCAACTTCTATCCAGATCCCACTTCAACCCTAATCCCACTTCATCTCTCATCCCACTTCCATCCAGATCCCAATTCAACTCTCACCCCACTTCCATCCAGATCCCAATTCAACCCTAATCCCACTTCCATACAGATCCCAATTCAACCCTAATCCCACTTCCATCCTGATCCCATTTTCATTCTAATCCCACTTCATCCTGATCCAACTTCTATCCAGATCCCAATTCAACTCTCATCCCACTTCCATCCAGATCCCAATTCAACTCTCATCCCACTTCCATCCAGATCCCAATTTAACCCTAATCCCACTTCCATCCTGATCCCATTTTCATTCTAATCCCACTTCATCCTGATCCAACTTCTATCCAGATCCCAATTCAACCCTAATCCCACTTCCATCCTGATCATATTTTCATCCTAATCCCACTTCTATCCAGATCCCAATTCGACCCTGATCCCACTTCATCCAGATCCTACTTCTATCCTGATCCCACTTATTTCACTCTAGTTCCCAATTCTTTCTTAAATTCCATCATTTCCATAATTTTCTTCTACCAAAGAGCACAAAGCCTAAAAGAAAGCGGAATGTTGGAAAACATTAGTATCCAACAGAGAATGGATGTACACGTGAGAAGGAGGGAACACCAGAGGAAAGAAAGAGAGGAATAGTCTTTCTTTGTTTATCTGCGGTGAGGAACGGGCGGCCACATCCATTGTGCTGTGATAAGATGGGTTATCAGCAGTAAACAAGGTTCTGGCCTGTATGAATGGAACCCAGAGTGACTGAATACACTCTTAAAAACAGATAGTTTAAATAAGTCTGCAGGGCTTACCCCCTCCTCAACACAGCTCCACGTTTTTAGCCAGCATATGCATAAAGAATTCCCATGCTCCATCTGCTTTCAGCTACATTCAGTATTCTATAAAAGATGTTCAGAGAACACAACCATTGTCCACATCAGCACGGAGATTTGTCTGACTGAAAATAAAGAACAATAAAACTTCACTGAATCACACGAAACTCAAATGCTGGTTTTCCTTCAGTTCAACAACGAATATGGAAGTTCTTCAGACCACCAGAGGTAGTAGGCTTGAGGATCCAGCAGAGGGAGCTCTTTCTCATGTAATGTCTGAAAAGAGGCTAATCATGCTAAAGTTGCTATAAAAAGGGAGGAAATTAGCAAGCCAAGCCGACCTTAAAAGACAATCCCAGCACTGGTTTATCTGAAAAATCATCTTTGGAAAATTTGGGATTTTGTAAATGACAAAAGCAACAAAAACCTCACTGAGGTATGTGTCACCATCAGATCAGTTTTAGAGAGTATGCTAAGAGCTCACTACGGACTAAGAAAGACACCAAAACAAAAGCCAAAAATATCAAAGAGGAGAGGAGAGGTTCAGATAGAAGCTGCTCTAGTTTCAACCACAGAACAAAGCTAAAGCTAAAGCACCAACAGAAACAGGACAAACGGGGTAAACAGGCCAGTTCTGTGCTGGGTAGGGAGCTGGGGGTATTACACGAACGTAGCTACAGAAAGCCAGGCTGTATCGGGAAAGCCTCGCTTGAACTAACACCATCTCTGAATTAAGGCTCAAGCCGTTCCACTAACACATTCCAGCTGCATCTAACTGAGGCTAATTTAAGCGAGGCTTACGTAGCCCGGCTATGTGGGAGGTCCTGAGGAACGTAGGAAGCCCTGACGAGTGGATGGTGGAAAAGAGGAACTGCAGAAAAAGAGAGCAAGACGAGAGCTTCATTTTCTCAGCAGCTGAACAAAGAATGCTGATTGAGATCAGTGATGTGTGGTGGGGTTCATGGCTGGTGAGGCATTTACTCCTCTGGAGTCAGATTTACTATTGTAAGAACTGAAAAGAGCCTCTTATTTCACTATTCATCCAACATGAAACTACACCCCCTTGAGGTGAGTCAGAGTACTGCCTGCCTCACCTGCCTATCCTGACCGCATGTCACTGCTGTTTAAGGTGTACTGGCCCTGCTCAGTTTATTAATAATCCGATAATCAATATGCATCATCATATTTTGTGACTATATTATCATGCATGTGTGTATGTGTGTGTATTAATTCTGCACTGTTACATCTCAACAGCAGCATCTTACCAGCAAAGCGAACCTGCAGCAGGTGGAAATAAAGTACATGAACATATCTCAGAGTGGGAGGTATCTTTGAAGAAATGGGTTTGTTCTAAATGTGTTGAGCTGTAAATTTGTTGCTCTGTAGATACCAAGACAACGTCAGAGACCACTGCTACTGGTGGAGGTCCTTCCCCTAAAAACCCGTGGGGCTGGTGGCCTGAATGCGCTTTGAATTAAGCGTGCACCCTCTGCAGGGTCATCAATAAAAGGCCAAGTCATGGTAACCAAAAAGAAACCCTGTCTCTATCTTTCTCCCTCTGTCTCTTTAGATCAGCTCTCTCTTTCTCTATCTCGCTCTTTAAACACCCTCGGCCTGTAGGGACGGGGCTCAGCTGATCCCAGTTTTACTGTTAGCCAACCAGGGGCAGTGGAGGTCGAGTGTACATGAAATTGGGAAGGGGGATAAATAAGATATTAATAAGTTTTTTAATGGATACCGTGTTCTTTTTAATTTAACGTTCAGCATGTGTAGAGTTGTGTTTCTTTAGTTACATTGGCACTGACAGATTTATTGATTATTCAAGACAGTCAAAGTAGTGATGTGATAAGTATTTTTTTGTTGTTGTTTTTTTTTTTTTTTTGCTTTTATACCAGAATAAGGGCGGGAGAGCAGCGTTCTACCAGGTGGAACTTTTCTTAGGGAGTCTGTATCAGACCTTCTAGACACAGTTAAGCTAAGCTTGAACGTTAGCCTGCCCCCGAGCAGGCTAGTTCTGGTACATAAGTTACCATGGTTACTCAGCGGACATTCAAATAAGCCACGTTGATGGAACGGACCTCTGGCTTAAATGGGCCAGATTTATTAAGACAAGCCCGGCTTTCCCTTAATCCAGCTTCGTGGAATACCCTTCTGGACCGTATTAGAAACTGCAGGGCATTATGGACAATAATAAACACCCCCTCCATAACACCCTGACCGGACAGAGAAGCAGCTGCAGTGAGAGGCTGCAGGACTGAGAGGTTTAGGAGATGCTTTCTCATGTCATGAGCCTGGACGACAGTGACTTCTTAATTCTTTATTGATTTTTTTTCATTCATTTTATTTACTTATTTGACTGTTTATATGTGTATATGAGTAAAATTGGGAGCTGCTGGACACTATGAATTTCCCCCATGGGGGTGAATAAAGTATCTGTCTGTCCGTCTATCTAATCCGATTGTGCTTTATTTGATAACAAACCCATTTACATGACCACTAAATTAGATAACTGAATAATCAGATTACTGTAATAATCAGATCTGATTTCTGAGATTTGATATTCTAAAAACTCTGCTCTACATTTTCCATTATCCTATTTATTACTGAGTACGCCTGTATTTTCAAAACCTCTTTGTTGAACATAGCGGTATTAGCGTTAGCTGCTAAAAGGGGAGCTAATAAGAAGCTAAACAGGCCACATGTGAGAGTTTACTTTGTTTATACTCTGACGTCCTGCTTTCTTTTGTGTTCCTCTCACGTTGGGGCAGAGCAGCTTCTGTTTTTGAGTTATTGAAAAGTCAGCAGCAACTCTGTGTTAAGGACGGACCTCCTGGAGACAAGACAAGGATTAACAGACTTTATTAACATAAAGAATAACAGGAGGTGGAGTCGAAGGATCATCCTGGAGTCACTAAGCCGGGAAGGGAAAGAAGGAGAGTCCATCCAGGCAGGGATGAAGTTTTGATTTCAGAGGTGGGGGGACAGAAGTGTTTTTTTTATAAAACTAATCTTTCAGCTCACTGTGTTTTCTAGTAGTTCTTCTAGTTTTCTGTTGCTACTTTTAAGCTAAATGTTCCCTTTTTTGGTTTGACTGGTTGTGAAACATGTAGTAAAACATTATCACCCAGTTCTATGTTTTACTTTGTTAGTCAACTTCACACCAACTCAGTACCACCAATTTTACCCATTTATATCATCATTTACATAGCACCACCCAATGGTGGGCAGGTCAAACTGGCATCCCAGGTGGGAAGAAACTGAATAAAATGTCCATTATTCAATAATCAAGTAGTAAATTGTATTTTAAATAAGTGTACCACAGAACCATTGAAATTTGTTGGTAAATGAAAATTGAACAGCAAGACCACAGAAGGGTCAACATAATGAACTCAACCAAAGTTTCCAAACACATGTCTGCGATCACTGGCAGAGATAAATTCCTGGCAGAGTTTCTTCCTGTTCAAGGCGTCAACTCTTTCTTCATGTATGTGACAAACTGCCACATTGTTAAGGTGTTTCTGCCTCATGCAGCAGACATGTTGGAACAACCAACACCCTCACAAGGACCTCCACCCAGTCAACACCTGACAAAAATATATTGGTGCATGACATGAACAGTGGGACAATTTGGGGTGCAACAACCATCAATTTTGATGATACAGTTATAAAGGAAAAACACTAAGTTATCATTAGTTTAGATGTATAAAAATTACATATATAGTATTTTTCCAGAAGAACAAGAAGAAGAAGAAGAAGAAGAAGAAGAAATGCTGCTTTATGGAGCCGTGTTACTTTTCTTTTTTAGACATCCTGGCTGCTCCTAATTATCAAACACACGCACACACACACGCGCACAGGGACACATATTCAAACGTTAATGTAAGTTAAACTTTTGATATTACATCCTACAAGCTGACGTGACCCAGGCAGAGCAAATGCCCAACTTATGGCAGCATATTAACAAGGACTCCTGACTGCAGACTAGCTTACCGGTGTGCAAGCAAGGTGGAGTGACAGCAGGGACAGCCAATCACACAAGAAACGGCAGAGCCAATGGGGGAGCTTGTGGGCGGTCTAAACTAATGGAAACAGAATTCAGCTTGAGCGGCCGTTTTCCGCTTGGTCCTAGTGCTTGACGTGTCCTGTTTACTATAGCGAAACATTGTTTTTGGACAGTAAAAAGTGCAGGGGACCAAAACAGCCTTTTGAAAAAGTGCAGGGGACATGTCCCCTGTGTCCCCCCCTAAAATTACGTCCATGCGTCCAGGTAAGAAAAGGTCCAGCAGGGAATGAGTATGGAGCTGGTGAATATAAAGCTGGAAGGGCCAAGTGGTAACAGGTGCAGATGATCAGTAGGATGGTGAGTGACTGGCTCACAAGTGTGTGTACAATCAGCAGTCTGTAGAGTGGTTGCTGTGGTGCGTAGCAGGACAGGGTGTGACCGTGGCAAAAACCTGATGCAGGTGTAACACTCCGGTTTTTGCACACATATAACAACGAAATAAATCAGATATATGGTTTTACATGCACAAAGAAACCGGAGTACATCAAAAATCTTTATCGTCATTATATGATTTCTGGAGTTACGAGATTATCTAAGTGAGCATGTAGACAGACCTAATCTGATTATGCTTTACCAGATAATAAGTTATCGAATTATGAGAAGTTATATCTGATTTGATTTGTTTCTTTATTTTAACATCTGTGCATGTGCAAAAAAACTGTGTTGCTTCCATCAAAGACGTAAAAGTGAGTCGATGTCAGTTTCAGACACCGTTTTGCCGCGGTAATGCATCGTTATAAAGTTTTTTCCAACCACGCAACACGTCCTACACACTTGCATACAGTCTTCCAAGCTCGCACAGTTTCTACAGTTGTTGCCCTCGTCTTCATTCTTCTTCTGATTTTATTTTCCCTTCCTTATTCTCTTCTTCCTCTCTGGTTTGTTTCTTTCGCTGGTCAAATGTCAGCTATTCTGCTCATCACTGCCCCCATGATTTCTGGTGGTATTGCGCCGTCTCCTGCGTCAAGCGACGGATAGCTAAGCTCCTGAAAACGGACCAAATTACGCCTAACCAACGCAGAACATGGACAAAACTCCATATCTACCTTTTGGTTTTTCCAAGTTAAACAATGGAGCTTTGGCAAGTAAAACCCATCCATGTATCCACCCACCCATCCAGCCATCTCTCCATCCACCCATCCATGTATCCACCCACCCATCCATCCATCCATCCACCCATCCACCCATCCCTCCATCCACCCATTCATCCACCAACCAATCCATCCATCCATCCACCCACCCACCCATCCATCCACCCATCCATCTATCCACCCACCCACCCATCCATCCATTCACTCATCCATCCATTCATCCACCCATCCATCCATCCATCCACCCACCCACCCACCCATCCATCCATCCATCCATCCATCCATCCACCCACCCACCCATCCATCCACCCATCCATCTATCCACCCACCCACCCATCCATCCATTCACTCATCCATCCATTCATCCACCCATCCATCCATCCATCCACCCACCCACCCACCCATCCATCCATCCATCCATCCATCCATCCATCCATCCATCCACCCACCCATCCATCCATCTATCCATCCACCCATCCATTAACTCATCCATCCATCCATCTATCCACCCACCCACCCACCCATCCATCCATCCACCCATCCATCCATGCTGGAGAAATGTTATGAAGCTGCCCCACCACAAGCCTCCAGACATTGGGAGTTTAAACATGAAGAGTCTTCCAGTTCCCTGCTGGTGCCTCCATGTCTCTCCCCAGTAAACAAACCTCTCTACCAGCCTCCATAGTGCTGCTCTCCTCTCTACAGACTACTCTGAGAGGCCCGCTGAGAGAGAAAGCAATCGTGTGACGTGTCAGCTGTCTGATAGAGAAGGACCTGGTAATAGAAGGCCTTTTAAGGCTAAAAAGGAAAAGCTAATTATGATAAAGGGGCTCTAAGTTGTGTGGTTATCACAGTGCTAGGCGTGCTGATGCTGCAGACTGGTCCCTGACAGTGATAACCAGGCACAGCCAGATGCCCGCCGCTCTGTCACTGTCACTCTGCTGCTCTGTTCAGCTAAAGATGGATTCACACGCTACAACTTTTATACCTTTTTCCACAAACACATAAAACTGTTTTCATCCTTTGCTTCTGTATGAAACAGCAAGCTGCAGATAGGAAGAACACCGTCATGGTACAACAGCAACTCAAACATCACCCGGCAGGATCTGGTGGGCCTACATTTTAGACCGAGCTGGATCAGGAGACAGTAAGATCAACCAATCAGCTGTCAGACCATGGGGCACATTAGTGGTGGTGAATTGAATGAATTTTAAATTTTATTTAACCTATATTTATACAGGTAGTCCCATGAGACACACAGTCTCATTTATAAGAGAGACCTGTTAGGGTGCATCCCTTTTTTACATCAGTCTGTCTCTGATGCATTATACACTATAACAACTCACCACCACCATCTCACTTCTCCCAAACGTGTCCAGTATGAATTTATTCATCTCTCCATCTCCGTTATGACACCTCGCTGCAGGGTCCATGCAGAGAAAAGCAGGAAAGGGCTGATGTCTAGCAAGACAACAGGAAAAGGACACTTCTGCACCAAGCAGATGTCTTTCTGTTAGTGTGAGCGGTTTAAAACATGAGATCATGAACCGTTTCCACCATGTAATGCTGTTCTGACTGGCTTCAGTCCAGCAACAAACACCACAGCTGGAGCTGAAAACCCCCACTAGATGGCCTGAAGACGACTGAAAAATTCAACCTCTAAATATAAAATACTAAATACATATTATACAGATGTCTGTGTAGCAGATAGGTCGGGTTCATTAAAAGTTTTTAATGACAGTTAATTAATCCTCTCAGGACTGATTATGCCCATTTTGTATATGTAGGTATATGATGGGTTGCATTATGCATGAAAAGTGCTATATAAATAAATTGCCTTCATGTATACATACCCTTTTTAGATATTACTATATGTGTTTTTTATATTTTGAGTTTATTTTTATCTTTGGGTTTATTTTTAAAAAGGGACAATGGATATTAATTAACATATAAAATGGAAATAAACAAGATTACAGCTGAAGCTAATTTCTATCTCTAGTCCTTTGACAGGCCAATACAATACAATAACAATAATAATAATAATAATAATAATAATAACAATAATAATAATATTAATAATAATAATAACAATAATAATAATAATAATAATGATGATAATAATAATAATAATAATAATAATAACAGAGGACTATGAAATGCACAATAATGACAATAAGAAAGAAATAAAAAGATTGATTATTATTATCCAACCAGGATGTTAACGTGTAAAGTGTAAAGTTTCATAATAAAGTGCACATTTTCGGTTTTATTTATTTTAAGATGCTTACCGACACTATACATCTGCATGTTTAATCACATTGTCCGTAGCACACATTTCATCAAGAAGTGAGGACAAGTTTTTGGTTGTTTAACATTGTTAGAGCTTGTTTGTGTGCTGTTTTCTTTTGGTAAGAGAGTAGTCTTACATGCCAGGTCCCATCTTGTAATACGGCACGTCATACGTGTTACAATCACTGCATTAAAAAAACAACTAAGCTGTTTCAATTATCTAAAATTTGGCATATTAAATTTAATTCTGGTCACAGTTTTCTTAATTTGTTGCTTAAAGCAGAGTCTTGAACCTTTTGTGGAACCATGCTAGTTAATTTGTCCAGCTATGCATCACTGATACCTAATAAATCTTTTCATCAGCAACAATAATATATGGCTGGAATAAAGCCAAGAAGACGTTTCTGATGCACGGTGGCGCCACAAAGCAGCTGAGCTGGAGTTGGTTTAGTGAGGATAGCAGGTAAATAGTAGCAGGAATAACTGGAAATGAGGAAAAAGTGGAAACATGGAAATAGTTTCTGTTGTGTGTTTGTTTCAATAACAATATTTTTTCTCCTGAAAGCCAAGACTTGTGAGAACAATGAGATGAGGAAAGGTTTGGTCACTGTTGATCTGTGTGTTATTTCTACAAAGTTCTGTTAGTAATAAATTCTGCTTTCTTCTTCTGGTCGGCCTTTGTGCTGCTATATCTATTCACACATTCATTTTACATACTTTTAGCCTCATAATCTGACAGCTGCTACTCACTGGTTTATAGTGGGATTAACTGGTCTCTCTAATTTCTCCCTAGGAGTGAGTGTGAATGGTTGTTTGTCTGTCTGTGTCCTGCGATGAACTGGTGACCTGGCTCCAGCTTTCCCACGACCCTTAATGGACGAAGTGGTACAGATAATAAATGGATGAATTTCTTTGAAAGAAACTTTGACATGTAGCATCTACTGAAAGTCCAGATCTCAGCTAAAAGCTTATTACAACCATTTCCACCAAACACAGTTAAGACAACAAACAAAAGAGCAGGTAAACAAAGTCTGCAAGAAGATGTGAACACAAGTTATGGCTCCACCTGTTCCCCCACGGCATGAACACGGACCAAAAACATCTTTACCGACAGCAGAAAACATTTCAAAGTTTCATCTTCGCCAACCAAGATTCACTGAAGCAGAAGAAGAAAAATTCCGTTTCATCATCATGAATTCTGTCCTAACTTTGTTGTCTGAGCTCCACAACTTCCACCAGGATAAAATCACATTTACAGGAAAACTCCATTTCCCAGAATCCATTGAGAGCATTTTCCCAGAGTCCAAAATCACTATGTTCTGCCCGGATACCTGGATTTGATTGGACGAGGACAGGTGTCAGTCATTCTTTGTCAAAGATATTTTCCTCCTTACCATTGATGATTGGATGTAACCATGGTGAGACGGATGTAACCATGGTGAGATGGATGTAACCATGGTGACATCAGTGTAATTCCACTGGGTCGACCGATTAGAATAAGGAAGCGGCAGTTATGAGGAGATTTCCCCTAATTCTTCATTTATGTTCTATCCTCAGTTACACAGAGCCATGTTGGTGTGATGATTCCACCTCTGATGAAATCTCACCAGCGTTCATTTCTCTTTTTTTTTTCATACCAAGATGGTTTACATGGAGTTTAGATTTCCACAGAAATAATCCATTCTTTTTGGGTATGCCATTTCCGAGCAGAAGAGATGAGCAGACCAAACAGGTAGAGTTTAAATGTACTTACAGTAGGATGCTGCCATCTGCTGGTCATACTTCATACTACACTGATCCAACGCATTTCTAACACGATCAATTATTCCCTTTTTCCTGGTTTTGGATAAATCTAACCTTTAATTCTGTCTAACAGAGATGTTGAAGCAATTAGGACGGCTGGATGTGGAAGCTCTGTAACAGCATGGCAGATAAACTTCTGAGGACTGTTAGCCTCAGACCAGATCTGACCAGAATCAAACCTATGTGGTGTGTTTAGGAGCAGCCTCCCCTCCGTCCCCCACCCTGACTCTCTGTAACTCACCACTTTGCGGACTCTGGTCTTGCAGTCGATCTGCAGCTCTTTGTGCTTCTGAAGTGCAGCTTGTAAAGACTTCTTCAGATCCAGCGCTCTCCTCAGCAGCTGCTCCTCAGCTCCAGACTTGGTGAAGACCTGAACAGACACCAGGAGAGCCAGCTGCTGAGATAACGACGAGACCCTGATGCAGAGCCACTTAAATCCTCCACCGGCAGCCACATGAGAAGCACTGACATTGGGTCAGGCAGGTATCTGAGTCCTGTGGAAACTCACCTGAACCCAGCCCTGCACAGCTGGGAGGTGTTTGGTTTTTATGAGTTTGTAGAGCTCCATCACCATGGAAACCACTGCCTCATTATCCTCTGTCTCCTTAACATGTAGACCTGAGAGTGAGAGGAAAACACAGAAACAGAATGATCAGTGTTTCATTATTTCAGATTATGTCAGATTTATACTAGATATTATTTGCGTAATTAAAGAAAATAAAGTAAACTTGATCTTCCAGGATTGGTGGGAGTTGATGTTGGGAGATTGGGGTTTAGTTCACTTAAATCCTAAAGCATGAAATCCTTTGTGCTGATAATGTTGAATTCAGTATTTAGACAGTGTTTTAGAGGAGATTTCAAAACATCGAGATGTATATCGTGTATCAGGATAAAGCCAAGAATATCGGGATGTCAGTTTTAGGCCACATCGCTCAGCCCTACTTTCCGTTTACAAACATGGTGAAAGCCATGCAGGAGTTTGTCCTGAAAAATGAGCTTAGTTTCTTTGGAAGGGACAGTGAACGCTACATGAAAACACCCTGGATTTTAGCCAAGGCTAACTACCATCTATTGTTCCTGGAGAATCAGTGTTCGGAAATACAACAAATAGATAAAAAACTCAAATTAAAATAAAGTTTAGAGATCGGACGTCTTGACTCAAGGTAGCGAAGGCTTCACGCCAGTCCGAGACAACAGCAGCAACCACTCCTCCCTGACCCTGTTCCTGCTCTGTGCACTAAACGATGGCTGTTTCTGGGCAGTAATTCATCCAGCAACGCCTGCTAGTTGCTGGAATAGACTACAACTTCCCCTCAACCCTGAACTACACGGTATAGAAAACAGATGGATGGATGGATGGACGAACGGGTGGGTGGGTGGATGGATGGACGGATGGGTGGGTGGGTGGATGAAATGATCTTTTCGTGTCTCATGTGGATGTTGTACGTACCAGGACTGAGGTTCAGGTCCAGACTGTAGGAGTGAGAGATGAGTCCAGAGTTCCTGATAAACACTTGCTCTTCATCCACGGGCTCCTCGTCATCTTCTTCACTACTTCCTTCACCTTCCTCCTCCTCCTCATCTTCCCCATCACCAGCATTCTCTCCTTTCTCCTCATCTTCCTCAATGTTTCTCCTCTTCTTCTCTTTATTTCCTGTTCTCTCAATTTCCTTGCTTTTCTTTTTCGCTCCAGCCTCCTCGCTCTCTTGTTTCTGTCCATCTCTCTGGTTATCCACCAGCTGTTTGCTGCAGCAGGGTTCTTCATGATCTGATGGCGGCACTCTGATTGGTCGGGAGTCTGAAGAGTCGCTGTCGGCCGTCTGGAAGTCTGAGAGGATGAAGTCAGGGAAAAGCAGCTTCATGCATGACTCCATCTCCGTCAGCGTCGCCTCCATCTCTTCGTACGACTCTGACGAAGAAACAAGGCTTCAGTAATGTTTATTAATGAATTAATTAATAAAGCAGGAATACAGAAAAACTGTAACTTCTGTCTGAGTTCAGTGTTTGTGTGTTTAGAAATAAATTAATAAAAGCAAAAAGAAATGTAATTAAAAATTAAATACAAATAAAGTAAAAAATTTAATTAAAAGAAATAAAAAATATAATTATTTTTCACAATATAAACAACATTAAAACTAAAAAGAAACTAAAACAGAAAAATATTAAAAGAACATTTTAACCAAGATTCGAACTTGACAACATGCTAAAGTGCCCTCGGGCAAAACACCAAACCCCACGTTGCCTCCCAATGTGTCTATCAGGGTGTGTCTGTGTGTGTGTGTGTGTGTGTGTGTGTGTGTGTGTGTGTGTGTGTGTGTGACATGCAGTGTAAAGTGTTTTGATTGGTCAAGCTGACTCTTTAAGTCCAGTCCATTTACTTCCTTTCACAAGTAAATTCAAAATACAAACCTAAAAAATTAAATTGCATTAAAAAGAAAAAGCAAAAAGAAACAGAAACAAAATGAAAAATAAATGAATAAGAAAAATAGAGTTAAATTAAAATTAAATTCAAAATTCAAAATAAAAAAAAATTATTCCACTAAAAACAAATACAAACAAAGATTTAAAAAGAAAAAAATATAATTACATTTTAAAAAAGCAAAAATGAAAATACATAAAAATAAATACATGTAAAAATAAAAAACCTTGCATGTGTTTGGCTGCTGCATCCACCCTGGCTTTGTAGATCCTCTCCATCTTCCTCTGCCTGTCCTCCTCCCTCCTCCTCTCTGCAACTGTTCTGGCTTCAGCGTCCTGGAAGTCCACCTGGAGACATGGTTGATGAAACAATCCCGATTATCCTCTAATCCAGGGGTTCCCAACCTATTTTCCTATCTTCCTCTGGGACCCCCTTCATGCAGATATTATAAAGCCATGACCCCCCCTGCCCCATCCTGGGCTGAAACCATGCTGGTTTTATGCTTTCTAAAGTGAGATTCTCACCATAAACACTGTATTCTGGCTGAGTCCTGTCCTTCCATAATGGCTCTGAATGTTCAAGGCCTCAGGGACCCCATGTGCTTTCTGGGGAGGGTGGGAACCACTGCTCTAATCCACGCTACAGAAGGCTTCAGATGGTTTGGAAACTTCCCAGCAAGACTTCAGAGTGAAGCAGAACAACAGACTCCTCTTAAAAGTGCCGTTCCCATGGAAACATCTAATGTCGCCTCACCTTTTTGACCTGTTTGAGGAAGTGGTAGCCCAGAGCCAGCTTCTTATAAGCAGATCCGTACGAGGCCTGCCAGGACTGGACGGTCTGGATGGCCAAGGACCGCAGCTTTCTGGCTACTTCTTTAGGAGGAGGGAGAGGCTGCTCGGAGTCGGTCTCTACCGTCAGCTCCAGGAAGTCCTGCAGGAGGAGGACACACCATCAAACAGCATCATTTCAGTTCTGATGAACTTTAAAATACACCCTGATGGATCAATCCAGAAATCTTGTTGTCATTTAGGACTCTGAGCTAAATATTAACAGCCAGGAACCAGATCAGCCTTCAACCACCTGGAGCTCTAGTATAAGAGGACTAATAACTCTTACTGGTCTCTGTAAAAATCACTAAGAAAACTGCAACTAATCCAGATGCTGCTGTGCCAGTCCTAACAAAGACCAGGAAAAAATCTAGTTCTGGACCATAAAAAAGATCTGATCTGCTGACACCACATTCTAACAGAAGCTTTGGCCTCGCTAAGGAATTTATTTCTTCAGAGATTAGTGACGGCTGGAAGAGTCATGGTCTACGGGTTTTTGGTTCAGTAGTTTTTCTTTGTCACAACCCTGTCTGGTTTCCTGTTTTATTTTGGTAGCTCCTTCCCTCATTTATTCTGTTTCCTGTTCATTAGTTCACCTGGTTGGATCTGTTCATCCACCTCACCTGCTCCTCACTAGGTGTATTTCTACCCTTTGTTTCCTTTTCACCTCGCCAGTTCCTTGTAGTTTCTTGCCTATAGTCCTCATGTCATGTTTCCCGTGATGGAAAATGAATGTATCAATAGATACATCAAGCTCAGGTTTATCTCTAAAGCACATTTAAAAAACTGCAGACCTTCAGATTCAGAACGAAAATAAGTACAAGATATATGAAAAACCGATAACAGATCCAAAGATACAACCACCCTCGCATTAAGAGCCAGGGTAAACCAGTGCACACGGATTCAAAAAGCTCGACTGGACACGCGATGTGATGTGGTAGAGCGGTCCAGAGCCGTGGACCTGCTACAGAAAAGGCCCTGTTGGGTTCTTGACACCACTAAAAACAGCTGGTTTGAGGAACATGTTTCTCTGGCCGGGATGTTCACAGTTAAAACTCTGAAGGGTAAGATGGTGCTAAACCAATCACACACTTAAAGACTAACAATAAAATCTTAAGCTGGACCCTGTAAGTGACAGGAAGCCAGTACAGGGGTGATGTGGTCCTGTCTCCTGCTCCAACCCAGAGAATTACAGTAATTTGGTAGAGAGAGGATGTAAACACATGAACAATATGCTCAAACTGGCTTCCCGGGATGTTTGGCTTCATCTTAGTTACAAGACACAACTGAAAGAAACCTTTCAAGAAGAGAAGAGATCTGTTTGTCAAGAATAACATCACTATCGAAGAAGATACCATGGTTCTTAACATCAAGGTTCTTAACCCCAGTGTGGGTAAAAGATCCAGGGATCCAGAGCTGAATGAAAAGGATGGTGAAACCATCTCCATTTTATCATTTAAACTTAAACCATTTAAGCTCATCCACAGCAGGGCTAAGAGATTAACAGAATTCACCTGGAGTCAGATGTGTGGTGGCAGCATCCCAAGCGTGGATACAACAATCCCAGATAAAAAAAGAGCTTAGATTTACCTGGAAGTTGTCCACCAGCAGAGCCCTGAAGTGGTGAGATCTAGAGAAGAGCTCACTGGCTATCTGGAAAGCAGACAACCGGATCTCAGCGTGTTCCTGGTTTAACTGGGACATCACTGAGTGGTAAACATGGTCGATGCAGTCATTAGACATCCTGGAAACAAAAAGACAGATAACAAGTAAACATGGATTATCTCTATGATGGGTTTCAGTAGCAGAATGTATGAAGATAAAAAGATTTTAACAAGCACGTGACCAGAGGTTCAACAGGACACTCTGGCTGTCAGTCTAACACACTGATAATAACTCAGTCACAGTTAAACTCTGCCTCGAGCCATGTGTCACACCTGCAGATCTTCTTCAGCTCCTTCATTTTGTCCTGGTTGAGCTGAGGTTGTCCAGATGTGGTCAGCTCCTCCACCAGTACCGACAGCTGCTCCCTATGAGAAGCCTCCATCTCCAGCTTCTGACCCCGAACACAACAGTTTGGACTAAAAGCAGCTGATCTGTTATTCACAATTAACAAAAACCCATGGGTTCAAAAAGTGGAATAAAATGATTAAATAGTTTATTCTGACAAAGTCTCTGCTGGTTAGTGTATGGAAAATGCCACATTAAACCAATACGTTTAATAAAATAACATAAAACATGTCAGGTACTGATTTACTGGAGGAAGAATGCTAACCATCTGTTAGCCTCTTACCAGCTGCTAGCTTGTTTTAAACCGTTAAAATGTTCCTGTCGTTATTTCCGGTAACATTTCCCGGTTATTGTCCGTTGCGGGCAAAGATCGAACAAAAGACTGAACATAGATAACAGCTGTTTATTTCCGTTTTACAAAACAAAGTCCATTTATAATGACGTCACCGAGTTAAATGACGTGAAGCTAAACTTCTGGTTTTTCCGTTTTTTATTTTCCAGAATAAAAGCCCCTGTTCGTCCACAGGTAAAAACATGTGGGTGATGGTCGGGGATTCTGTGGTTCTGATTCACTAAAAGTAAATCTGAAATGTTTGGAGAAGCCTTAGAACTTTTAAAAATTGTAATGTATTTATTTGTCGTGTCTTCCAACGACCTCATGGGGAAGTGTGTACTGATTATATCTGACACACTGGCTTTGAATGCTGGCTAATAAGCTGCAAATAACTAGGTATAAATAAAGTTTTCTGAATCTGAATCTATACTTTTATTTATTTTAATCTTTGTTTATATTTCACTTTCTAAACAATCTTACAAAGTGTTTAACAACAGCAGAGACTGAAAAAATAACAACTTTAAACAAGAAGATATGAAACATGAATACATTAATTCTTTCAGTTAATAAATACACAGTATACCACAGTATGTATTGATTGCTTGCTTGATTGATTGATTGATTGATTGATTGATTGATTGATTGATTGATTGATTGATTGATTGATTGATTGATTGATTGATTGAATGATTGATTGATGAAAACAGTGGCTCAATCTACATGTTTTAAAAGGAATAGAATGATTCATTGCTAAATTTAATATAAGTCAAATAGTATATATATATCAGATTTAGCTTTACTTGCCAAGTATGTAAACACAGGCAAGGAATTGTTTTTCAGCAGTTGTGTCTGGTGAAAAACAATAGACTAAATAAAAGAAACAGAGTTAGTAAGAAGTAATAAAATAAGTAAAAGGTAATCAAACAAAAACGCCATAAACTTTAAACTGAGTACAAATACTTAAGCAACAATAAATACATTAGCTATATATATTTACTTAGTTATTTATATAAAAGTGTATAAGGAATGAATATTAGTATATGAGATCATATATATTCTATTCATATTTCCATAGTAAATTATTTATCAACATAGATACATTACAAATTTGAAAAGAATAAATACTATAATATTCGATGTAGCTTACTATAAATAATCAATGCTTCTTTACATAAATATATCAATACAGATATATCTGTGTTTTTGCTAATACAACTACACATGTGTATACAAAATATGCCTAATAAATATAATTTAATATAACATGCATACACCATATAATACTAATGCTAAGTGCAGGTGAAACTCAAAGAATTAGAATAAATTTACTTGAGGGTAAGCTATTATATAGACTCATTACATGAAAAGTGAGATATTTCAAGCATTTATTTGTTATAATTTTGATGATTATAGCTTACAGCTGATGAAAACCCAAAAACCATAATCTCATAAAATTAGAATATTGTATGAAATCAATAAAAAGGTTATTGAACACAGAAATGTGTACATCTGAAGAGTCTAGTCCTGCATATGAACTCAATACTTGGCCTGAGCCCTTCTGCATGGATTCCTGCCTCCATGTGGTGTGGCATGGAGGTTGTCAGCCTGTGGTCCTGCTGGAAAATAAAGTCAGCATGTCCACAAAGCTTTTCTGCTGAAAGACGCATGAAGTGCTCTAAGGCCTCCTGGTAGATGCTGCATGGACTCTGGACTTAATAAAGCCCAGTGGACCAACACCAGATGACATGGCTCCCACATCACCACTCTGGAAACTTAACGCTGCACATTAAGGGTCTTGGATTGTAGCCTCTCCAGTCTTCCTCCAGACTCTGGGACCTGAATTTCCACATGAGATGCAGAATTTGCTTCATCAGGAAAAAACACTTCAGACCACTGCTCAGCAGACTAGGGGTCTCATTTATCAAACTGTGCGTAGCAAAGCAGACAAAAAGTGGCGTCTGTGGTGCACTTCAACTTTCAGATTTACAAAAGTGTTCAAACGCACGTCCCCCGCCTGTTTCCATTCATAAATCAGAATCAACTCTAAAACAAACGCATGTGATGGAACACCTTCCCACGCCCACATTGTGGCTGTAAAAAGTCAGGTGGACGCCAATTATAAATCTTCATCATATCACTTCCACGATGGCTCAGGAGGGAATAAGCAGATTTTTTGGGGTGTCAGACTCCTGATGGACCACGCTGACAAACATAAAAATGTTTAATTGGTGGGCACGGTGTGGACATTACTGGTGTCAGAAAGGCAGAATAGTGGCAGCAGGTGGCTGATGGTGTCAACGCCGTGTCGGAATGGAAGACACGCCAGAGGCATCAGAACGTGCAACTGGATATCTCAATCAGTAGGACATCCGTCTGCCATGCAGGAGATCGAAGTTGGAATCCTCCAGTGGTGAATCGCCTTGGAGAAAAGTGTCTAACTCAAGCCTCAGTCCACTCAAGCTCCCCCACATTTCTGAAAGGCCTTTTCCTGACCATCCTCTCCAGGCTGCTTCATCCCTGCTGGTTGTTCCACCTTTTTCTTCCACTCAACTTGTTACTGATGTGCTTTGATGCAGCACTGTGAGAGCAGGCTGAGGAAGTTCTGCCTCAAATGTCTGCACTCTAATCAAGTGAAACCAAGTAATCAGAATGCTGTCTGTTTATACTGTCCCATCAATTAATGTCCTATAATCTCACCAATTCCTTCCTGTTCCTGCTGTTGCTACGGTAACAGTATTTCTTTTGGCCTGGATTATGTGTTTAATTCTTCTTATTTTTAACTGTCTGCTCCTCCATGATGAAGTAGCTGCTCCACAGGGTTTCTCCATGTCTGTGATTGGTCAAACGATGCAAACTCCGCCCCTTTTATTTGAGCATGCTCTGATGAACATGGAAAACCCTGAGTTGAAACCTTTCTGAAATGCAAATGTTTTTTATTATTCTTCTTCTCAAAATTCAAGTGCAGTTTTGGGGGCCTGAACATGTCCCAAAACTCACCATTCAGAGCTCCCGCCCCCCAAAAAAATCTGAAAAATCTGGACAAAACTGAACGAGAGCACCACCTATTTTTGAAGCCACTGCATTTCATCAATCTTTATCTTCTTGATCGTGCGAACAAAAAAGCCTCTTGGAGTGAAGCCCTAAACAGAACAGGAAGTCAACCATTTTGGGTCAAAACTGCCATTTTGGCATTTAACTAGCGTATTTGAACTCCTAGAGATTTTATTGTACTGCTAACAGAATTGGTCAGAATGTTGAGAAGACTACGTGATTATATGTTATCAAAGGAGAAAGGGCATAGCGGGGGTGGGGCTTCAAAGTTTGATGTTTCGCCATGACAAACAAAACTGATATAACTCCCACGAAAAAAGTTATCTGCACCAAAATCAATAAATTGGATGCTAATCTGTTTCTCAACTCATCTACATGTCAACAAATTGGATTACAATTGGATTAAATGGCCACGCCCCCTGGGCAAGAGGAAGTCATGTCTTTTTCCTCAAACACCCAGTTCTCTGATGTTTTGGACACAGTCAAGTCCAAACTGGGTCAGAGAGCAGAAAACAAGTTGGTGATGATATCCATTGAAATCTGTTGCTCTACGCTGCAGGGTGGAACCATGGTGCCATGGCGAGCTTCAATAAGATGCCATGACATCATACATCAATATAAATCCCTCAAGTTTCATTTTTGATTTGTAACTGACCCATTGTACCGTTAATCTCCACCTAGAGCCTACTACACACATAAGGATTTTTTAAATCTATAGAGATTTTTTTTTATCTGTTAGAGACCTCACACATGAAGATAAAAAATCAGGCATTTAACAAGTGTGTTGTACTGTGTGTGATGGCTCCGATAATCTCGGCACAGAACAACACACACAACAATGCTGTGCCGCAACTGATCAAGAATCTAGTCCTTTAAAAAAAAGGAAACATGGCAACAACCGGAAAAACGAACAACAACCATGGCAACAACCAGAAAACACAACTCCTCGCATGGAACAGGATATATAAGACGAGGGAATGATGGTGGGCTTGAGATTATTGTTGACAGAAAAATCCAGAACTAAAAAAACATAACAGACTGGAGACAGTAACTCCCCAGTAAGCTCGCTCTGATTGGCTACATTCAGTTCCACGCCACAGTCCGCACATTCACAACTCTGGAGTCGTCGGCTTTCCTTGTCGGGACAAATTCACTCTCAACACACCTCAGACCAAATGATAATTTTATAGGAAAATGTTATAAGGCTTAAGATGATCGGACATTTGCTGTCCTTGGTTGGGAAGGGGCAAAACTGGGACAAAAACAGCTCGATCATCTTTATGTGTGTACCGAGCTTAACTCGGCAGTGAGAAACGCGGTCAGGCCTGGAACAGAGTTAAACTGACATATGTAGGAAAAGTTTCAATATGGCTCTATTGTGCCCCTTACAATCATTTTTATCGATCCGTCCCACTTTCCTACCTACCTACCTACCTACTACCTACCTACTCTTCCACATTATGGAATGTGTCTGGTAAAATATTACCCCAAAACGGTGAGGAAGAGTAATAATGTGCAAGAGGAAAATAAATGTGTATATTAAAAACAGTGGAAATGTGTAAAAGTAAAAATATACGTAATAATAGAATAAACATACATTAAATAAAACTTAACAATAAATTAATATAGACTAAGTTAATACCAATAAATGGATAAATAAATAGAAAATATCAAAGCAACACATATTTATTTGCTCATATTTATTTACTTTTCATTATGGCGGTTTTGGTCCTCCGTAGCATCAGTTTGGCTTTTGGAAGCTGGAGCTGTGGACCAAAAACATGCAGTAAAATGAGTTTTCTGTGAAAAGCTGAAGCAGAAACACTGGGAGTCCCATCAGACAGAAGATAAAAAGTCTGGATGTTCACAGAGTTTTGGCCGGTGATGCAGACTACATCGCCACAGCAGCAGCAGACCTGCTTCCAAACAGCAGTGCTGTTGTAGTGAGAGCGGAAGGCCGTTTGCCGTTTCTGGATCTCGACGCTGCATTTTTCTAAGAATCTAAATAAATAAGAAGTTATCATGAGGTGTCACCTCACAGTAACAGAGAAGTCTAGAAAACAAACTGTCCTTCCCTGTAAGCCTGTAAATTCTCTGACCAACCAAAGATGAACAGGGTCGGCTCGGCTTTACGTCCTTACCCGGACCTTTGTGGTCCTGGATTTGCATCCAGGGCTCATGTTTGAAGGTGGGGTATGTTTGGTTGGTCTTTATCTCAGCAGACATGGTCTCTCTGCGCCACCTAGTTTAAAATCCCCTCATTTCA